>NC_087205.1:11741130-11756130 GCF_015104395.2 Macrobrachium nipponense | reverse complement strand
GAAGGAGTCCCAAGCTTTACCTATCCTTGGTGTACCTAACGTTTGACTTACGTCTAACTCCTGAGAAATATTTAATGTTTGTTTGTTTGTTTGTATGGTATTTTTACGTTGCATGGAATCAGTAAATATTCAGCAACGGGACCAACGACTTTACGTGACTTCCGAGCCACGTCGGGAGTGAACTTTTCTATCACCAGAAATACACATCTCTCACACTTCAATGGAATGCCCGGAAATATTTAATGAAAGTGTCAGTAAATCCCCACGAAAGTTAAGTGTTATACGTAAGGTAACAATCTGGTTTAGGTAATTTATTTTACCAATATCAGAACATTATTCCCAGGTGTGGATGTCTGCTTCTGTAAGAGATTTGTCCTTTTTTGAAGAAGAATGGTTCGAGGTGGTAAGTCTCTGTTTATCCATTTTCAGCAGATATTTGGACAATCGACGGATGGTTTCTTGTTGTCATTGTTTCATAATAGATCCCTCTTCCCCTTTTGCTAACGGGAGTTGAACTGAATTGAATCGAATGTAGAATTTAGGCCAAAAGGCTTAGCACTGGGACCTATGAGGTCTGAAAGGTGTGACAGGAGGAAAACCTCAAAGCAGTTGCGCTATGAATCAATTGTTAGGAGAGGGTGGAAAGTAAGATGGAAGAAAGAGAATATGAAAGGAGGTACAATAAAAGGAACGAAAGTGGGTTTGTAGGTAGGGTTTCCTGCCGAAAGCAGCCAGATTTGATAAACAGCCGCACCAATAAGCAGCAGCAGTGCCTAAGTGGCGTGATCGGTATGGTCTTGGCCTGCCACCTCGATGGCAGCGGGTTCAATTCTCGGGCATTCTACTGAGGGGTCAGAGATGTGTATTTCTGGTGATAAAATTTCACTCTCGACGTGGTTCGGAAGTCACGTAAAGCCGTTGGTCTCGTTGCTAGATAACCACTGGTTCCATGCAACGTAAAAGCATCCCTCGCTGCCGAAGTCCTCAGTCCAGAGCTCCTTCATTCTTCACACCGTTGGACTGTGGAACAATCTCCCAGACGATACCGAGCAATTGGCACTTCCAAAATCCAAGAGAAGAAGCAACGCATCACTACCATCATACAGGTCTCCTTGTATTTTGATAATATACTTCATACATTTTTATCTATTTATTTATCAATTTGTAAATTTATTTTCTCTTTCCTAATAATTGACCTCTTCTTTTGTATTTTCCATTACCTTCTGTTTCACCTTTCAAAGCAACACCATATTTTTTTGAAGCTTGAATTTCAAGTCAGTGGACCCTGTGGGCTTGTTCCTTGTGAATAGTGTTAATCTTCTGAATAATGACACTTTGAGTTCTTTATCTAGAATCTATTCTCATGGTTGTTAAACCAATGAAATGTTAGAAAAGCAATCTTTATTCGCTTTTCATTCGTGTTATTATTGTTTTTTCATCAATTTCGTCGTTAAAATCGTAGGCATGCTAAGTAGATTCTTTTCCTATAATCTAATTACGTGAGGTCTACCGTGGTATTCAAACTTTTTTTAAGTCGGTATTTTGACTTGACTTCATCATCGCTTTAATAGGAAGTTAAAAAAAGAAATTATGTTCCACGAACAGTCATTAAATGACTCCTTTATAGTTAAACCTTTTTATTATTATTGTTATTATTATTATTAATTACTAAATACAAGTATCGACATTTAAAAATCCCGGTAGGCCCTGATACGACTCTACGTTATCAGGAATAATGATAAATTTGAATGAATTTTGTTGCTTTATAAATTACAGCTGTATAATTATGTGAGTGTTAAAAGATCTGATAAGAAATATACATCATGAGAATGAAATTGATACAATAATTTGGCTAGAACTGTTTTATTCCTAACTTTATCAGGAATAATGATTAATTTAAAGAAATTTTGTTGTTATCCATTGTAACTGTATAATTATGTGACTGTTAAAATATCTGATGAGAAATATACATCATGAGAATGTATATTACACTGAAATTGATACAATAATTTGGCTAGGACTGTTTTTCTTTCTTTATTTATTTATTAATTTTTACTCTCTCATTATGTGACTTAAAAGATCTGGTAAGAAATATATATCATGAGAATGTATATCGTACTGAAATTGATGCTATTATTTGGCCAGAACTTTTTTTCTTTTTTATAACTCTCCAATTTCAGAGAGATATACTTCGATGTTTCTGATATATATTCTGGGTGTTTCGTCACTCGTCTCATTTAATAACATACGTCTTATTTAATATTACTTTATAATATAAGAATCTGGCGTGGCTCTCTCTAACAGTGCTTTCCTTCGTTCACTATTTTCTTAACTAATACAAATAGTAATAACGCAGATTTATATAGAGCGTAATTATAGTAAGTTACGCCGTTCTACAGAATCATGAAAAATATCAATGTACATTTCTAATTTACTGTATTTATACACATGATTAAAAGCTGTGAAAGTTAGCAACTATAACACTAGTTTAGCTACCCATATTGCCTTCTGATGTCGTTTTCTCTTATAACAGCTCCCTTGTTCACATGGGGGGGGGGGGGGGGAGAGGTAGCGTACCATGTAGGTCGGATGCCAGGCTGCCAGAAAACGATAACATAGATAAGTGACGTCAGTCTATGATAACAGATGAAGTATTAATTGAAATAAGGTGCAGAATAACTATTTATTTGTTCCTGCGATGGGATGACACGAGAAAGAAGAAAATTCATAAACGCATAGATTCATTTTCTCTTCTAAATTTGAGTGCTTGTCGTTTATTTTGGAGAGATCAATTGCACATTGCTATTAGAAGCAGGATTTTACTCGTGTGATTTGATCTACGTTTCTCATAGTATATTCCATCTGTCATCAAGTGGGGTATTGTTCATTATATGACGCAATTGAAGGCGCTCGGTTATTTTACATTATCTTTCATCCCATATGGCCTTGGTCCCTCTACTTTTCACCATCTTATGAATGTAGAATGATGATTTTATTTTCAGAAAGTGCATGAAGGATTATACACACACATATTATATATATATATATATATATATATATATATATATATATATGTATAGTATATATGTGTATATATATGTATATATATATATATATATATATATATATATATATATATATATATATATATATATATATACATACATACATATACATACGTACATACATATTCACACATATCAAAGATCATGAATAAGTAATCATTAGAGACTGATTATGATCGTAACAGAGGTGGAGGACTGAATCAGTTAAAACTGGGACAGAAGAAGACTTAGCCTAGGTACAGCCATTTGTCAAAGGGGCAAAATAGCTAGAGTGAGAGAGAACAGAATCCCGAGTTAGACCACTAGAGAGGGAGAAGCAGGAATTTCCTCATAAACAAAAACAATAGAAAGTCTTTTAGATGAAGAATCGGATATGATTTCACAGATAGAAGAAGTATAGCCATGATCAGGAACTTTGTATAACAACTTAACGCTGGAATAAAAAATGCCATAAAAGTTTTCACGAGTAGCAACAATTCTTGGAGATCCTGAAGAGATTATATCAACCAGTGAGACAGAAAGTAAAGGTTACAAGTAGATATACTTTTGTAGAAGCCATATTTGTAATCCAGTAGATTCAAGTACAGTTCAATGTGTTTAGAAAGGTGACCATGAGTTTTGAGTGATATCGCCATGAATGGATTTACATCATGGTTCTCCTTTGTGAAAAACCCTAATTGTGTTATTTTACTAAAGCTGATAAAGTTTGGTTCTGAATCAGTTTCCAGAAAAGACAGAAACACTGCAGTAATATTAGTAAGTGACCTCAACATTGGACTGTGGCAATGTTATAAGAATGGGAAACTATTGAATGAACCCAAACTTGAGGTCTGCGATTCACGAAAGGATGCAAAGATTCAGATTGTTTTTAAATTTACAATTAGCAGATGCCTTTAAGCAATCTTACACGGATAAGTAAATAAAAAGTTTGTGAATATTACAAAATTATTGTAAATTATCTTTCACCATAAATGTAAATAATTCTAAGCAACCAATGTAAAGTTCTTTTTTTAAATAAACATTTTGGAAACAAGGGATATTTTATCTGTAAAACTTTATTAATAACGATTAAGGTATGTGACCATTTTATATTTTAAAATCCTCAAGACAGATTTCAAGAAAGGATTGAAAAAGTAAATTAACTTCAAAACTAGAGTTCTTTGGTCTTAAGTTGCTATATTATTTTTATAAAACGATATCTAACTTCAAAATGAATCAAACTTCAGGCAGTCACAGGTTTAAATGAATCAATATATATATATATATATATATATATATATATATATATATATATATATATATATATATATATATATATATATATATGATCTAAGCACAAAATTATTTTTACATTTTCTTGCTTGTAAGCTCATGGATAAATCGATAAAATCAATAATTGCCTAAAGGCCATTGATGTAGGTGGGTGAACATTACTTTAGCCTGTCGGTGAGGACTAAAGAATTTATGCCTTCAAATAAAACGTATTTATATAAACGGGAAAGGACGGTACATTTCTTACTGCGTCTCCTATCAACCACCATTTGATAGTTCAGGTGACACTAAGCAGTTTAGTCGTTAACGGCAAAGAAGAGAACCATTCAGCGATGCGATACAAGTAAGCCGGCTAGAAATGTTTCTTGAAGGCTCCGATAGTTGGCAGCACTTTGCAGGGTCATTAAAATAAGGGCGAACTGGCAACTGCATTTTTGTCGTTTACGGTTCTCGGCAAGGACTACTTACAAGGGAAGCGTTGAATACCTCACTCACAGCAATAGATGGAGTCTTATAAAGGGAGCAATGTATACCTCACTCTGACCAACAGATGGAGTAAACGACCATGTACAAAAGGGGAACTGGTGGAGGGGGTTGGGGGTGTGGGTGCAAAAAGTAGGGTACTTTTTAAAGTATTTAACAACAATGGAATCTGTCTTTAGAACAATGTTTGTCGTGGTGGATTGTACATGCTATCTAATTTTGGTATTATGCGGAAGTTCGTACCTATGACCTGTTAACACGATTCTAATCTGTGAATTAAAGAGAGAGAGAATGTTCATTGCTCTCATAAACGACGCTTGAAGGAGACAGATTGTTGCTCATAATTCATGTTATGCATCCAGATGACGCGATTTAAATTTCGTCTACTCAGAATTCTTATCCCTGGTTCATTTGTGCCACAATTCACCCTCTGTTTATTTGAACTCCTTGCCAAAAACCTTCTTTATATCAAAGCTCTAAGACTTTGTTGCAAAGGAGTGTTCAGCAACCACTTTCATTTCACATTCTGTTTAATCTCCTGGTAATTATTTCTCCTGGTAGAAACAAAAATCCTTAATTTCCTTTGTACTTCCCTGATTCCATTTTATTTGAAGGCCACCCAATACTCCGTCACGGAAAGTCCTTACTTTTTTCTGAGAAATCCTTCATTTTCACGTCTCCCTTTCTGTATGTGTCTCTTTCTTAAATTTTCTCTTTTTCCTCCAAAATCTCTTCTTTTTCATATGTTTAATCTTATTATTGTTCGGTCTACTTCCATCTTTTTGGTGAACTAAATATTCTTCATATTATTACATGAGGAGGAATTCTCTACAAATGATACAGAAATCATCAGAAATCTTTGTAATACCTTACTTATGTAAATGACATGTAATATTTTTCTAATAAAAGTTAAAAAAAAAAGAAAAATAAAAGTTAGAAATCTTTGGAAATAATTCTATTTAATATTTATTGCACAACGGAACAGTAATTGTACAAAACCTTCTGGTTTTTCTGGGCTAGTGCATATGTCCAGGAAGGAAGCTTGATGCTTTGTTTAACAATTACATGCAAATAAGTAAAGAGAAAGACACGAGAGAACATCGACTAGTTCACCCTCAGGCCCCTAGAAGACTCTTGCAGGAAAATGCCTCCAGCCAGATACCTTTCCAGTCTTCAAAGATGAAAAAAATACATATGGAACCTAAGAGTAGAAAATACAGATGTAAAATAATGACCTATTAATGAGTTTCACTCCCAGTCAGTTTATGTGTACTTACACGAGCCACTTTGGGTGTAACTTATTCCCAAGAAATGGTATAGTCGATATTAATTTGCTGTTGGTGGAATAATATTTGCTGAGGATGAAGGTTCTGTACAAATCCAGTGACAATTACCATACATGCAAAGTCTGAACTATGATAATGGAAAAATGCCTTAATTTCTAAGTGCAGCATCTGAATTCAGCAGGAATATGTACTGTATACACTGTACAACCGAGTTTAAACCAACTCCTCCCTCTTGATGGCTGAATATATCAAGTCTGTCTCCCTTGTACCAATAATAAATTGCCATGTTGAAACTAGTTCAGGTTATGTGCACTTGTCATTACATAATTGCCTTTGGGTGTTATTTTCAAGTTATAGTAAATTCAAGAGAGAGGGAACGTTCATGGATAACACTTGAAAGTATAAAATTTTCCTGGACAGCATAAGTAAAATAGTACTTTTATTACTAAGCTGCCATTGGTGGTTAGGTGTAAATTCAATTCTAAATGCAAGTCCTGAATCGAGAAGAATTTTCAGAACTTGATCGAGATTAGTCCTTATATTCCGTGATGACTGCGTGCATTCAACCTGTTGCCACTCACATACCACCCCAAAAATGAATGGAATTGATTTCGTGTCGAGGTATTTATATTTATTTACCTTTGATAGATCCCTTTGAAGACAAGCCTCTCCGAATATAAAGTGAATTTTAGATGAATGTGGGTTTTATGAATAAATATCCACGGTACATCGATGACATGTGGGAAATTGGTGACAACTGTGTAATCAATCTGCTTCCTCCCATGAACCCACGTAAAAAGAGATAGTGTAAAACTAGGTTAGGGAAGGTGTAAACCAGAGGATCCTAACGTGTGGGTGGAGGCGGGGGTGGGTGGTGGAGGGGGCGGTTAATATGATTTTCAAGGGGGGCAATTCGATAATGTTTAAACTAAGTTAATGGTCTCTTAGGCTTCCTCCACTTGACTATATAAAAATTGTAGTATATCACCAAAGGGGGCATCATGACTTTGGAGGAGATTAGGTAGGTTATGTCCCCCACCCCCACACAAAAAAAAAAAAAGCTGAGAACCACTGGTGTCAAATATTTTTAAGTCACTAGGTCCGTTCCTGCCACTATTCATATTGAATTTTTTTTATGCTCATTCTCGTGGTTTTTAGTTACCATCATAAACTTAGTATTTGGTTTATTTGCTCTCAACTATTTGAAACTATTTCCTCTTGCAAGCACCTTCGCACTTTCACTAATTTCCTCAGTTTCTCTTCTCTGTCCCACCAACACAATTTAGTATATCTGCAACATCCTTGCACCATCCATAACTCATTGTCTTATTCAAAAGCTTTCCCCCTTTTATCTACTTCCTTTTCATGACACATCACATTATTTCATCCATGGACACAGATCCAATTTACTTAACCCCATTATTCTCATGTCTGCATATTTCCACTAATGCTAAGCTTCTAGCATAAAAACACTACTCAACAAGTTATTTTCTATGACATACATTCCCAATCCTTTAAATTTCTCCTGTAATGATTCTCGTTAGCTTTACGTTTATATTTTTTCTGGATTTTAAGTATATGTTTCATAACAATTTTTAACAAACATTTTCTTTTCCTAGTCTAAATTTGCATTTTCCGCTATCAATTCTTTTTTCACATACCTTGTATCCCAGTCAGAATCCTATCATCAACTTATCCTGACACCCTAATTTCTTACAGTTGAACCTATCAAGTTTATGATTATGCAACATAATGATCAATCCTCTAAGGTATTCCTACGAAACATTCCCCTCTTCCAAACACATCTGACTGACTAAGCTTTGCCAGCCAATCACTAACCCTGCCACCACCATGTTACTCCATTTAAATTCTCAAAAGTCACTTCCACGGGCATTCTCAAAATGACACGAGCGCCTACTTTATCTTCAACCTTCAACAAATCTTCCAAATGGTCACCCATCGACCCGAACTCCATCTCACTTAAGACAGCATTTTTCCATTCGCATAATCTTCTTCTAAGATACATTTCTTTAATAAACTTCCCCCCCCCCCCCCGCCCCCCCCCCCCCCCCCCCACACCCCCCCCCCCGGCCCACCCCAACTACCCCGGCATCTATTTTCCCGAGATCAATTTCTATTCTCCCTATAGTTCTAGCTCATCAGCGCCCCTCTATTTTTGTAATTACGTTCTTCATTCACTCGCTTTCTCCTTGTCTACACTTTTTGTGGGTGGGAGATCTCAGTGCGTGCTCGGCTGGGTTTGGATAATGATATGTATTGGTATACTTGGGAAAGAGACAATGGTGTGGAAAATGTTAGTACAGAGCAGACGTAAGAGAGCAATGATGAATTTGATGATAAGTAACTGAAAGTATACCTGGAAAAGAAAATGGCGAGGGAAAACGTTTACTTGAGAGTGTTCGAAAAGACAGACGTTTGAGCAAGTTGACGTATTCAATAATAAGAAAAGGCTGATAGTATACTATATGTGATCATCACCCAGTTTACACAAAAGCAAGATTGATATCTGTTTTAGCTGGAGAGGAAAGAACGAGAATATTTAAATACCTACCCTTCTATGACAAATGAAGTGTTTGTTTATTTCTTTTTTCTGAAACAGCCTATCAATTATTTCAAAAAAGTTCCCATACATACATTGCACAGGTGAAGTGGCTGTTGTTCTCGTAGGAGATTTTCTAAGCAAAAAATTGATATTTGAAAAAAAGTATAATATAAACCTGTCGATGGAAGAATTTCTTTCTTACACGGGCTGCAATATTCCATTAAAGTCTATTTCACACCGCATCCAATAAAAGAGGTTCTTGCTCTCCACTTTTTTCCTGAATCAGAGGAACATTCCTTAATTACAGAAGAGCCTTTTAATTTAGGTGAACCCCTTCAATACCTGACGACGTCAATGTTCCTCGACCCACTCATAGAAAATTATTAATACCCACCATTTTGACCCTCTGAAAAGAAAAAAAAATAAGACTCTGTGATTATCTTGAGGCAATCAGCGGATGTCCAGAGGTGTGAATTATACCACAGCAGTATCAACAACACTTTAATAATCTGAGACTTTGTACAACATAAAGAGAGTTAAACATTCCAAGTAAGAAAAGGGGCTGACGAAAAGGAGAAGAGAAGCGTTGGAGGTTGCCTTTGAAAAATACGATCGCGTTCTGATTTCCAATGACGAAAATAGCTCTCAGTTGTGCTGCTGTCCCTTGATTGACATCTTTATAACAGAGGGAGAGAATGAACAGGAAACCAGAGAAGTTGTCTACACTACGAGGACATTTTTTTTTTTTACCTGTACATGAAACTTCAACAACATTTCGTGGGATCGGCATGACAACTGTCTTTTGTATAATGTGGTAACTGCTACTACGTTATTTCCAGCGGTATTGCCAGTGTCTGTCTTATGTTTCTAAACATGGTATTGTCTGTTATTTAGATTTATTTTAACATTATGCGATGGTCAGATACATCATTAGGTCCTATTCTTCCCTGACAAATAACAGGTAGTCTCTGTGATTTGGTTTCTGCTTTTTATCTTCCGTTTGTTTGGGATTTCCCTTATTTTCTTTTTTCAAAAAAATAGAGTTCTTCTTCACCATGTTGATTATCGATAAATCAATCTTAATCATTCTACAAAAGGAAGGGCAGTGGCACATGTTAGCGATTCATTACCTTAGGAAACCAATTTTCAAAAGGACAAAGTTCGAGATGACCTCTAAAGTGCTTAAGTTTAAGAACAGGTAAACGTGTCGTCCTCAGTTAGTAATTTGCAAAATGGAAAGACCATAACGTTTATTTTTTTCCCACACAAAAATATAACATTCCAAACAACAGTTTATTTTATTGTTCTTATTGTCAATGATTCATGGAACATGGTTTTATTCTCAACCCTACTTTAAGCAGCTCTCTGGAAATAAATTAAAAATATTAGCAACAAAAACTTACGCCTAATTAACTATGGTCATCGACAAAGGCTAAAATTTACTGTGGTATATTCATTACCATACCAGTGACTTTCTCTCTCTCTCTCTCTCTCTCTCTCTCTCTCTCTCTCTCTCTCTCTCTCTCTCTCATAAAAGAACAGACATCTCTCCAGCACTTTCGCAACAATCAAAAAGATGCTTAGCATTCACGCAAATTTAACTAGTCCTGTTTGAAGGATGTCCTTTCAGTAGAACCAATAACATCTAAATCAAGTCACTTGGCAGGCTTCGAGTTTACTATATTTTCTTTGGTGAATGACAAACTTAGAAGAAAACAAATATCTTACAGAGGCCACTGACACAAAAATAAGCATTTTAGAGCATCCATGAGCTTTTCAACAGAATTTTAATCTAGAAAAAAGTAAACTTGCTGATAACGGTTTGATAATTGAGAGAAATCTTTGAGACTACAATTTCCAGAGCCTCGAGCTACCAACAAATGTTTTTGGAACCTTCGAAAAATATGTAAATGTCATTGAACTGCGTCATGGGGGAAATAAAACTCGTCATATAAGTAACCAGTAGAAGAAAACTGACGGAAGCAGTTGGAAAAGAGAGGAAAAATAAAGAAAAAAAACAGAAAATGCCTTGAAGTTGACTAGAGTGGGAAATTCATATAATGCAGGAAATTCTTTTACAATCATAACAGCCTATTATATAAAGTCTAATTCCATAAAAGCAAGGTAGTACAAAGCACACATTCAACAATTCATAATAAGAATTTTTTTTTTTTGGAGGGGGTTGGTGGTGGAAGGAAGGAAGGGAAGGGGGGAGGGTTTATGGAGAGGTCTGAAGGGTGAGGTTGAGTGGGTGGGGTTAGGTGGGGTGACATAATAAACTAGACCTACTTATGCCACATTAACAAATGAAGCCCTTACAACCACACAGAAAAAGGAAGCGACAAATGTTCTATTTTTTCCATTTTCAATTTTTACATGATGAACAACCATGACAAGAGCGAAATGGGAAAAGGAAGACTGGGGGAGGGCGTGTTAGGGGCGTGGTTAGGGGGGTGGGGTTTAGGGGTTGGTGGAAGGATTCGGAAATTTGGAAAAGGAAAGAGGAAGGATAAAAATGAAGCATACTTTATTGTAACAATACGATCAAAAGCGATAACTGGGACTGGTTTTAACGGAAAATGAGGAGAAAGGAACAAAATAAAAATCAAAACAAACAAACAAAAAAAAGAAGAGTAACAATGATCAGTTTGCTTCTTTCTTTCTCTTATTATTGAGGGGGGCTTCGACTGGGAGGGACCTATATAAATTATATCAGTGTGGAGACGAGGCACAGTAATAGAAGCATACAACTACCCCCTATGCTTAGCACCATAGAGATTATATTTATATATATATAATATATATATTTAATATATAAATGAATATCTTACTGAGTATAGTCAAAAGGTTGATATACATAAAATAATAGAGTAGGGGAGAAAATCATCGGATTGGATATCGAGTAAATTGCGATTTAAAAACTAGTTCTCGTGTGGGAAGGTTTCCCTGTATATAATATTATATATTAATTACTATATATAATATATATATATTATATTATAGTAATATATATTTATATATATATCATAATATATATAATCATATATATATATTTAATTTAATATATTATATGATATATAATATAATATATATAATTATATATATAATATAGTATTATATGTATTGTATATATATATATATTAATAATATATATAATATAAATATATATTATATATAATATTATATATATATTTTATTATTATATACATATATATATATTATTATGTATATATATGTATAATTTATTATAATGTTGTATATAATATTATAATTATATATATATATATTATAATATATATTATATATATACATATATATATATATATATATATAGTATATTATATATATATATATTATATATGTGTGTGTATATATATATATATATATATATATATATATATAGTATATATATACACATATATATATATATATATATATATATATATATATATATATATATATATATATATATACTCTATATATATACTCTAAACGATCGTTTTGGAGTGCTCCAAGCTTAACGTAGTTGTGACACTGACCTTGGTGTAACCTGGGAGAATATTTTTTTTTTAGAACAGAGAGGTCAATGTGACCTAAAAGGATCATATTTCGCTTACAAAGCCAACGTGACCTAAAGTCGTTTGCATAATGAGCTAATTAGGTCATCAATTACCGCGTCTGGATGGCAAACCCATTTTTGGATAATTAAGCGACGATTATATTTTTACTTGACACATTTTAAACGGGAATGAAATTTTGCATAATTAGTTGAATGTATCATGAAGTCATATGCTTCGTTGTATTTTCTCGCTGTATTTTAATCCATATGAGATGATGAGTTTAGATTTACTTCTGTTTCCGGGGTTTCTTAATATCTAAAGTTCGTCCTACTAAAAAGAAAAATGTACGGTTAATCATTCACTCCGAATAATTTAACTTTCTGAAATCAAACAAATTGCAGTGATTCATGATGGCCATTTTCAACGGAATATCTTTCATATAAATGATAATCTTTTTTACCCAAATAACTTTGCCGATAAAAATCCTTTTAAATGGCATATTATTTAACAAATATATTTCTTCATCACGAGAGCATGCATTTCAACATTGTCTTTGTAACTTGATATTTTCTTTTTCTGTTTAAGCAATACGGAGTCTTTTTTAATCCACAGAATGACCTGATGTCTACGAGAATGAAATTCTTTTTCATTTATGCAGAAAATGCTAGAGCGCCAGTGATTCATCAATTCTGAATAATCTTGAATAAACGTTCTGGTATTAAATCAACAAATTCTCATTCTTAGGTCAACATAATATAAAGTATAATAATATTCAGAAATTAGCGCCATTCTCACTGAAATATGATTCCAGGCCATGAAGTTCTCGTTACAAATGTTCAGAAAAAGGAATTCAGTTCGACCACGCTAAAGATACTTTTCTTGAATCATAATACTTATGAACTTCGTTTATCTTGAATACAACACTATCATAATTTCTTGGCAAAGATGAAAACTTTTGTGAGCGCTATGTTCGTAAAAAATTTTATTTTTCTTTGAGCTGCTTTGATCAAATCTTGACTATATTTTTGTTACAGTGTCAATCATATTCTCGATTACCAAATTGTTATTTTCTCTGAAGTGTTTTGATCAAATCTTTAACTACGTTTTCGTTACAGTGTCAATCATATTCTCGATTACCGAGTAGTATATTTTAGACTTTTTCCTTGTTAATTATACTATAATATGAATTCTTTGTACTGCGAGTAAATAGTATATCTGCCGGTACAAGCCACAGCACTCCTTCGAAAACATGAAACATCCGCTGTAGGAAATGATGACACGACTTCCACCATTCTATATACGGGTCTAGTGATTCGGGAATAGCTGCCAGACGATGTGTCACTCGAGAAATGGCGGGAGCGGTGACATACTGACTTCCAGGTTGCGCGGGTTGAGGGGAAACTGAGAAAATCGAATTTTGTCTCTCCCCCTCAAGATTGTCTCCTCTCAGTGACTTAATCTAATTTGTATCGGTCACGGTCATCAAAATAGCTATGTCTCTCACTAGCTAATTAGTGTAAGTAGTATAGGCAGGTCATTCCTAAATTACGAATGGTTTGTTACAATTTCACTATAATTGCGCGCCCTATAGTAATACGTCGTCAGTATTATGCTATTCAAAACAGCACCATGTGTGAGCGTCAGTGATAATCTCTCCTTACGGGACAGAGAAAGAGAGAGAGAGGGGGAGCAAGGTATAGTATGCTCCCTCTCTCTTTTATTATTATTAAGCTAACCCTTGACTACTCCATCTAGTCGTTAATGGTCACGTATTCTTTCTAATTTTGTCTAGGTACCAAAATAAACCCAAGTCTAATTCTCTGGACTTTCTGATTTCCACGCCTTAGTTCTCCTTAAAGAAAATCTGATATGTCACTTACATATCCTAGCTAGATTGAGCAAAATGGGACCTACTTTAGCTTGACGCTAGTTTGTCGATAGTTTCCTCTTAAGTATAAGTGGATGAATCCGTAATTGTTTTCTTGTTTTTTTTTCCTAAATTGTCTACTCCTTAATAGAAAAATGTCAGATTTGGGCTCACAGCAGATGTAGCACGTATCCCTTATGGGGTAGAAAAATACTGCTTAACATGCGTTTTCGCATCTTACTAGTCTATTCATTACAGAGAGACCCGTCCAAAAATGAATATCTACGTATACATGCCTGCATACATAGATACATTATAATACTATGCGTTAACTGAAATCCAGAAAATCCTGCGCCATACTCAATACGCCAACCTTGACTTTCTCCCCTACCTCTCTTTTCTTTTCTTATATCTCGTTTATTCTTTATATTATTTGTCATTATTATCATTATTATTATTATTAATATAGCACGGCAGTGTGCTGCTGCTGCTGCTTCAGTGCTTGGAATTCTATGCTATGCTATCTTGGGTAACTTCTTTTTCACGCCTCCAATAACAGATTGTCTCGCTGGTTAGAAAATACTTCGATGGGTACAAAAATTACGAAGAGATGTGAATCTGCCTTTCGTCGCCTTTCTGAAATGGTCAGATTATTACTTCTTCTTTTCTCTCTCTATCTCTCTCCCTTTTTTCACCGATGCAAATTGCACGCACACTAGGTTTCGTCAACACCTTAAGCAATTGAGCACAGAGTTTAAGTCAAATTGGTCTATAATGTATTCCCATTGGCTTTCCTTCACCGTTGTGTATACTATATATATACCTAAGAATATCAGGCTCTCACTCATCAGGTATCGCTAGCACCTCTGTTAAATAACTGTGGGTCACCATTCCGTTCTGCAAC
>NC_087205.1:11718630-11731130 GCF_015104395.2 Macrobrachium nipponense | reverse complement strand
ATATATATATATATATATATATATATATATATATATATATATATATATATATATATATATCATAACATACATATGTATGTGTATACATATGTATGTGTATATATTCGTATATATATATATATATTATATATATATATATATATATATATATATATATATACGAATATATATATGTGTGTATATATGTATATTATATATATATATATATATATATATATATATATATATATATATATATATAGATATATATATGTGTGTATATATGTATAGTATATCTATATATATATATATATATATATATATATATTATATATATATATATATATATATATATATATATATACGAATATATATAGTGTGTGTATATATGATATATATATATATATATATATATATATATATATATATATATATTATTATGAATGTATAACTAATCATCTTTAAACGTTACTTTTACTCCTCGTTCCGAGTTCGTGTTGGGCACGACTACTACTGCTGGGCCTTGATGATACATCCTTGCTGAAAAAAGAAAGATAACTTTATTATTATTATTATTATCATTTTCTCTTGGAACAACATAGTTTTATATTTTCAAAAACAATTTCTTACATAAGGAATCTTTAAACACCGCTTCAAAAAATTTTCTTCGTTTATTTGAACTATGAAAAGATTTCAATTATAGAGCTAGGAATGAGTTTTTTTTATACACTCAGGTTATAGATATATATTAAACTCTCTCTCTCTCTCTCTCTCTCTCTCTCTCTCTCTCTCTCTCTCTCTCTCTCTCTCTCTCTCTCTCTCTTTCTCCTGTTATTTAGCATGGAGGAAGATACTGATAATAGAAGAAAAAAATACCAGTAATGTATATAATTTGATTTTTTTAATCAACTTCCATACCTAGATAATATACCTGTATAACTATAAACCAGAGAGATAATTGGTTTTCATTTATTTGTGAAGGAAATACTCTACAAAATTGATACCATATCACTCACTGGAAGTGTTATGTGTTTTTCATAATAACGAACAATTAAAAAGAGACAGAAAGTTTTTTTTTACAATATGACACCCAAAATAAGTATATTATAATCTAAATAAAACTGAAGAATTCATGACAGTACTTTAGCTAAGGAAAACAGAAAGATTTCTCATGAGTATATGTAGCAGCTATGTAACCAAGGATACATTAATGTAAACAGTGCTGTTTAACCCTTAATGGACGGATTGCTTATCAGGAGTAGTAACAGCAGATTTGGGGCGGTGGACGGATTGATGCTGTAGGGAAGCGATATTAAGGCAGAGTTTCACTACTTAGTCAAGGCAACCAAATCACATCATTGGTAATGGTATGAGGAAGATGAAGAGGTGATTATATGGCAGGGTGCAGAACAGTGAGGAGTTGACAAGTAAATATGGCAACGTTGGAAAGAACCCTTAGGACAAGACACGTTCACAAAATTAGCTTCCACATAACCTACACAGAATTCTTATTTACCTTCAATTCCTATGCATTATCTTTCATCCTCAATTGAGGCTCTTCTAATCTAGTACCTTTCCTACCTTATCCATCCAATCATCCCTGTCGTAGTATCCTTCGATTTTACACTTTATTCACAATCCAACAAGACTCCGTTCTTTCCACATATCCTGATCCAGCCTTTCGCCTACACTAACCTCGTTTCCATTTCTTATATGTATCTCCACAAATCTCACTCTATCCTGTATTCTACTTAAGCAGCTCATCTCTACGACTCAATATTTCTTCTTTTTCCCCAATACAAAATCCGCAGTTCACTTCTATAAAGGTGTGATGGATTAAAATACCCTTAATCCATTCCAACGTTGGCTTCTGTAAACACTCCGAGCTTCTTCCTAATCCTTTGCGTCGGATGAGTGGAATAAAATGTATAAGGGGAATGTGATATGTGCTTTTGTGATTAAAGATTTTCGCTTACTCGGGGAGTAAGCTTACAAACTACTTTTGTTGTTGTTGTTGTTGTTCCTACTGTTATTGTTCTTTTTGGGGGTAGGAAAGCCCTATGGAAAAGCCTAAAAAATTCTGAAAAAGGTGTTTTGCCTTGAGTTAAAGATACAGGAATTTTAGAATAAGATATTTATGATTAATTTATTAGAGGGAAAATATAAAATCTAAAATTTAATAATCTTTATGTTAATCAGTGCAGAAAAATTATTCCTAATGAAATATAGAGTATTTATTTTAGTTTTCGTTGGTGAAACAACGCGCTGTTTAACCGTAGATTTTAGCACGTTCACCAAGTAAGCTGGAAGTCGGATCAAGCCTTATTTGTTGATATTGGGATGGGTTTTACATAAATGATATAGAATGGAAATTTGTACATGTTAACTCTCGATGTCTTCACGTGTACTGCTTTGTTATAATGAGTGATTGAGAGACGTGTATCATTGGGCTAAAACTTTTCGCTGTTGGAGGAGACTCACAGAGCGAACGATGGAAGGGTGGTTCTAATTCAGTGTTGATCAAGAGCTAACCTCGGGCAGGTTCTAACCCTCGCTTTGGCCTTTTTTTTCACAAGGGAACATATTTTTTCGATATGAGCCTTATAGAATGGAAAAAATTAATTTTAGCCAAATGTAAATTAGGTTTTATATTATGAAAGTGGTTTGCGAAAAGTTTCATCCTGAATAAATGGCACACACATTTAGAAGGAGGAATTAATGTTGCAAAAGTTTCTCTCTTTTACCTATGTCTCTCCAGTGTATTGAGAGAGAGAGAGAGGAGAGAGAGAGAGAGAGAGAGAGAGAGAGAGCTGAATAAGAACTCTGTAGAATATGTTATACTAAAATGTAAACGATATTTATTCACTTCTCTTGCAAATAATTTGGCATAGTGCAAGTTTAAAAGATGTATTATAATCAGTTTAAGCCTTTTACAAAATAATGCGGTTTGAGGATATGGTTCCATTTTGAAATGAATTTATATGATATATAACTGAATTATGATTGTATATGAGTTATATAACTCAATTATGATTATATAACTGAAATTATATTTCTAATGGGCGAGTGACCTAAAATCCAACATGAATCTGCTGACTAACGCAGTGAATTAGGTGCCAAGTTGCTAGTCGACCAGCTGAGAGAGAGGCCTTACCTTACAGACCTTACATCTTGTTCGGGTTGCCCCAGGTCCCTCAGTGTGAGGCACCTCTAATGTCTACCAGAGAGTTGCTAGTACATCTTCCGGTATATTTTGCATCTTCCAATCTTGGATGGTCTGGGATGCAGCTTAGATATTTGTCGAGCTTATTCTTAAACACATCTACGCTCACTCCTGATATATTCCTCAGATGAGCTTGCAACGCATTGAATAGACGCTGCATTATCGATGCTGCTGCGTAGTGGATTAGTGTACTGTGTTCTTTCCTTATTTTTCCTGGTATAGTTTTGAGCACTATTAATTTACCTCTGCTTGCTCTTTCTGACATTTTTAGCTCCATGATGTTTTCGGCTATTCCTTCTATCTGTTTCCATGCCTGAATTATCATGTAGCGTTCTCTTCTCCTTTCTGGACTATATAATTCTAAGGATTCTAGTCTTTCCCAGTAGTCAAGGTCCTTAACTTCTATTCTAGCTGTAAAGGACCTTTGTACACTCTCTATTTGTGCAATATCTTTTTGATAGTGTGGGTACCATATCATATTGCAATATTCAAGTGGACTACGAACATATGTTTTATAAAGCATGATCATGTGTTCAGCTTTTCTTGTTTTGAAGTGCCGTAACAACATTCCCATTTTTGCTTTACATTTTGCCAATAGAATTGCTATTTGATCATTGCATAACATGTTCCTATTCATCATCACACCAAGGTCTTTAACTGCTCCCTTATTTGTGATTGTCTCATTATTAGGTCCCCTATATGCATATAGCTTTCCTTCTCCGTCTCCATAAATTATTGATTCAAATTTATCAGGGTTAAATACCATCCTATTTACCTCTGCCCATTCATATACTTTGTTAAGGTCTCTTTGTAGCGCATTCCTATCTTCATCACAAGTAATTTCTCTACTTATTCTTGTGTCATCGGCGAAACTACTCACTACCGAGTCCTTAACATTACTGTCTATGTCTGCAATCATAATAACAAACAGTAATGCAGCTAACACCGTACCTTGTGGCACACCGGATATTACCTTAGCTTCATCCGATTTCTCATCGTTTGCAATAACTATCTGTTTTCTATTGTGTAAAAATTCTTTTAACCATCTTCCTACTTTATCCACTATATTATGTTTTCTAATTTTCTTCGCTAATATATTATGGTCTACCTTGTCAAAAGCTTTTGCAAAGTCTAGATAAACCACATCTGTTTCATTTCCGCTTTTCATATTCTCACGGTGGACTAACAGTTGGGTTTGTGTACTTTTTCCGGGTACGAAACCATGTTGTCCTATATTGAACAAATTATTTTTTATTAAATGTTTCAATATATTTTTCTTCATTACCCTTTCATACACTTTCATAATATGTGATGTTAGACTCACAGGCCTATAATTACTTGCCTCTAGTCTTGATCCACTTTTGAAAGTAGGGGTAATATATATATGCTAATTTGTGGTCATCATAAATCTTGCCTGCATCTACACTTTGTCTTAATAATATTGCAAGTGGCTTTGCGATAGAATGAACTACTTTCTTTAACAAAATAGCAGGGACACCATCAGGCACTGCAGCAGCTCCATTTTTAATTTCATTAATAGCCTGCACAATGTCAGCTTCATTAATATCTATGGCTGCTAATTATTCACTATTTTCGTTCCTTACTTCTATATCATTATCTTCATTATCAATTCTAGGGGTGAATTCTCTCTTATATCGTTCTGCTAATATGTTGCATATTTCCTTTTTTCATTCGTTAATCTCCCTTCAATTCTTAGAGGGCCTATTTCTATTCTTCTTTTATTCATCTTTTTCACGTACGAGTATAATAGTTTGGGGTTTTGCTTGATATTTACTAGGGTTTTTTCTTCCAAGTCCCGTTTTTCATTTTCTTTTGATTGTATAACCTTTTGTTCTGCATTTTCTATCTTACTTTTTAGTTCTATAACTTTCCATGCATTTTTTTCTTTTGCAAGACCTTTTTCCCACTTTCTGATTTTCTGGAACAAGATCCGTCTGTCTCTTGGTATGCATGACTGATGTTTACTTTTCTTCTTCGGTATATATTTATCCACTATTTTCTCTAATATTTTATATAATATCTCCGTATTTACCTGTATATCATCACTTACGAAAATGTTATCCCAATCTTTGTTTAATTCTTCATCTATTTCTGACCATTTTATATTTTTACTGTAGAAGTTGTATTTTCCGTATCCTTCCCACTTTTTCATTTCTTGCTTATGTTTGTTTTCACCTGCTTTGGAATGGACTGTTAATTCTATGACATTATGGTCTGAAATTTTCGCATTATAAACTATTATTTCTTTAACATAATTCACCTCGTTCACAAATACTAGGTCTAAAGTATTTTTCTTTCTTGTTGGCAGGTGATTTATTTATTGAATGTTGTATTCTAGTAGCATATCTAATAGCTTTTCGGATTGCCTCTTATCTTCTGCACTACTATTACTCTCTTTTTTATATGTATAAACACAACCACAATCTCCTATTCTTTCTTTCCAGTCTATGAAAGTAAAGTTAAAGCCTCCGGATAGGAGAATAGTCCAGTCCTTGTGATTTCTACATATATCATCCAATTTTTCTATTGTTACGTCAAACTCTTTAGTATTAGGGGGTCTATATATTACTATGTTCATTAATTTTTCAGATTCAAATTCTACCGCTATTAGCTCACATTCTGAGTTACTATATTTCTCATATATTTTTCCTTTGTTTTTTGTCTTTCCCATATATTGCGGTTCCCCCTTGAGTCCTAATTTTTCTATCTGATCTATAAGTTTGGAACCCTTTTATTTGATCGTCATTCCCAGTCTCTTGGGAATACCAGGTTTCACTTATATTCATTATATCTATTTTCTTTTCAATTTGGGTTAGTTCTTCTAAGTACTCTATTTTTCTTTTTGAGTTACTCGTAACTAAACCCTGCGCATTCATCATTATGATTGTTTGCGTGTTTTCTCCTTCATTTGATAAGGGTAATAATAAGGATTTTCCCATGTCTCTTTCCTGTTCTGGTATGTTGTCCTTTTCTTCATTTCCAGAAATTCTGACATTAAAAAATCCAACTTTTCCATAATATTTTATCTTCCTTCATCATAATTATTCATTTTGTGTCTGAATCTGCAATTTTCTCCATATCTGCAATATCCTCTTGCATCATAAATACAGTTCGTATCTCTTGAGCTGTATCTTGGAGCTGATGCTTGGAAATTTTTTTGCTGACACTCCATATCGCAATGAGGGCTTGCTTTTTTCCTTCACCTGATATTCTTTGTTTCTTTCTTTATTTGTTTCTTTCTTATTTTGGATTTTATTATTGATTGATTATTTATTTGACTTTGATTCATGGCTACAGGCTGCATATATTTACATTTTTTGTCGAACTTACATCCTTTTCCTTCTTTTAGGTTTTACATATTTTTGGATGTAGATCTCTGCAATCATCCTCATAGCCATCTAGGTATGCACATTTACCATAGATTTCATAGTTAAGACATACCTTGGGATGTTTGTAGTAACATCTTTCTCCGAATCTGCAATTCCCTCTTTTCAAAAGGTTGCAGACTTTGTCTTTTTTGTCTATTTTTTCCTCTTTCCCATCATTGTGCAGATCTGGGTAGAGCTTCTTCGGGATTTTCTTTTGTGTTGTCATGTCGTAATTTATTTCTTCTATGTATGCTGCTTGATTGCCTCATATGTAGTATCGATGAGTATCTCTGCATCCATACTTTTATCTTGTTCTTTGTTTTCCTTATTTTTTCTGTCATTTCAGTTTTGTTTACTTCTCTTCCATTTTCCTCTTCTTCCTCATCCTCTTCTTCTTCATCTACAACTATTTGTACATTCAGTCTTGATTTAATAACATAATCTATCCATGATAGACATGTTGAGCAAAATATTCTGGTATCTTTTCTCATATCTTGTATAACTTCAGCACATTGAGGATGTGTCGGAATGTTGCATGCAGAACACTTTCTGATCAGGTTTTGTGGATTAACTATGCTATACCACACCTTACACAGTTTGCATGCTTTTGGCATTCTTTTTCCTATTGCATCAATTAGGATATTCACAATGGTCACCTAATTCATTTTCTTTGTCGGAATATGTTGATTTATGTATATTTTCTTTATGAGTCTCTTGACCACTTGGATTTTATTTGGAACTTCTTCAATTATTTTCAAGATGTTGTCCGTTGATTTGTTCCAGTTTAAAGGATCATATCCTTCTAATATATCTATGAATGCTTTTGTATCTTTTTGGTTAGGGCTGTTGTAGATCTCATAGATGAGAAATGCCAGCTCCCTTCCTGCTACCTCATCGTATTGCGAATCAGTTAAACACGATAAATTTCGCCATTTTTTTCCACAGTTGGAACTTACTGCCATCTTGATTTGATTTACAGTATTTCACTTGATAAACTAACTTAGCAGACGCTTTATACTACTATTTTCACACTAATCTTATCACCGACAGTTCACGAACACTTCCAGATATTTATAAATTTCCAGACGTATGTAAACGGTGATTGATTAATCAGACTGTGCGCGGTAACGTCTCACCAAGCAAAATGGCATTGAGAGAGAGAGAGAGAGAGAGAGAGAGGAGGATGGGGGGGGCGCTAAAAGGTTGCTTCGTCCAAACGGGACGTCCTAGAGAAGATAATCCTTCACCCCTCCAGGATGTAAAGCCTTTCATAATAGATTCATGAGATATCCTTCTCGACGAAGAAGTGGGATAAAAGTTTTGAAGGAGAAGGTTAACAGCAATAAACACGGAAAGGTTCTGTCTGACTAAAAAGTATCCTTACAAACAGATCGAACGAAGATAGCTGCTAGAAGATGAGACCCCACGAAACGAATATTTAGTACGTTTGCATTTCTTTTATAAGTTCTTCATCCGTCTGTTAAATGGAAATTATTTTAATATGCATTTCACTATTGGGAGACAATTTAAACGCTGCGATTCTTTCTCCAGAAATTCAGATTATCTAAAATTTACATCATACTGAACAGGTATGCTAAGCTTTCGGAACTTAATAATGAATATAAAAACTATCTTGCAAAACAGACTATATAATATATATATATTATATTATATATATATATATATATATATATCATATATATATATATATATATATATAAATATATATATATATAATATATATATATATATATGATTTATATATATATATATATATATTAATAAATATATATATATATTATATATATATTTAATATATATATATATATATATAAAAAAAAATATATATCTATAATATATATATATTTGTGTGTGCGTGTGTGTGATATCCAAAATCGACATACGTGCCCAACTCATAAAAGAAAAAGTTGTACGACCATTATTCATAATTTCAAATGAAAATGACTTAACTTTCCCGAATGACATTATGCACAGCTGGGAAACATGAAAAGTCCCCAATAGCAATCACACTACCGTAGAGCGGATCAATGTACCTACCTGGCTTGAAAAATGACATATTCACGTCATCAGCAGAGGCTCTCCACTCAGTAATACGAACTCCGTTCAGTGTTAATTTCGCGCGCTCACCTTTGCACCTCTTCATGGCTGGTGTTTTGTCGTTCAAATACACAGGGTTACTGAACGCACAAAATAAAAGAAAATAAAATAAAAATAGTTTCAGCCATAGGGAGGATTTATATTTGATATTTGGCAAATATATATATATATAATAAGAATCGAAAATAAAATGTATTACTGTCTGTTCGTCATTATTGTTTGAACACTAGCAAATATAGAATAAAACAATTAAAAAAAGGCCCCGAAGTTTCTTCTGCTGAAGCAAGTTTTCTGTGCAACGTGTAATGCTGTTTAAAACTATCAGCTACGACCGGTAGCGCTTCAGTTGCTTCCCAGATGTGGTACAGTGAGGCGACCTGAAAGCGCTGTCAGACGAACGATCCATGGCTATCTCTAACCTTGAAAAAGATAAAAACTACTGGGGCTGGATGGTTGTAATTTGGGGTGCTTAATGAGTAAAGGGTGGATGATCAACGTATCAAACTGCAGCCCTCTAACCTCAGTAGTTTTTAAGCTCTGAGGGCGGACGGAAAAAGTGTACACGGACAGACAAATGGCCATCTTAATTGTTCTCTTTTATAAAGAGCTAAAACGAGAGTAAAATTAATGGTTTCTGTCTTGATTTATAAACTTATTAATGTTTTTTTTATTATTATTATTTAGAAATATTTTTTCACGTCACCTGTCGCCTAATTCTGAAGGACTAGACGAACTACTTAGGTAGTCATTCCAACATATGTAGAGAATCCAGCATAGACATTCCAACATCGGCCAACATAACTGAACCCTCTCCCACATGACATCGTCAACCACTACTGTATCTTCCAATAAACTATAATGCATTTTTTTTTTCATCCACTAACGGCATGGCTCGTCCCCTCCCCACACCCCTTCCCTCCCCCTCCCCCACCCCACCCCGACTCCTCGCCCCCTCAACCCTTCCTCACCTACCACCACCTGTCCTGTTGTTTGTGATTCGTACCCTACTTTTTTCCGCTCTTTCTCCTTTGACCCCTTTTAGCAACTTTATTGTATTCCGTTCTTTTTCCCTCTTCTCTTTTTCTACTTTCCTCTCGCTACCCTGCATTTTAATATCAATATGCCGGGCGCTTCCTTTGTAGTGTTTGTTTGCGGATGTTTAAAAAACTCTCTCTCTCTCTCTCTCTCATTTCATCTCTATTCATCGCTGTCTATTAAAATCACCCCTATGAAAATACATAATTGCACTGTATGTGTGCGGATATTTAAGAATCTCTCTCTCTCTCTCTCTCTCCTCTCTCTCTCTCTCTCTCTCTCTCTCTCTCTCATTCTAGTAGTCTATCTCTATTCATAGTTGCCTATCAAAAACACCCATATAAAACTACATGATTGCAGTGTTTATGCGGGAAAGCTTAAAAACTGACTCTCTCTCTCTCTCTCTCTCTCTCTCTCTCTCTCTCTCTCTCTCTCTCTCTCTCGTAATGTATCTCTGTTCATCGCCTCCTGTGAGAGACAGAGGTAACAAAATTGCATGACGAGTGGACTAGATTTTTACCAAAGTTTAAATATCACAATTGATCCGGTGGAGTTTCCTTTGTGTCACAATAAAGGTTGAAAGAATAATTATTTTTCCTATTTTCCTATTTACAGCAGCAGTAATGTCCAAGAAATAATATACGTACAGATGTGGGAGCCAAATAAAATCAACTGACTATCCAAGGAATTGTGAAAATATTTCAAAATTGCGTATAGCATGTTAGTAGTATACAAACTGCAGATCTCATTAAACGCTCGTTTTGGAGTATCTTAAATCTATAGGAAGAATTATTATGTCATGATAGTGGTCACGTGACATGCACTTAGTCACTTCCAGATATCAACAATTAAAGCATAATTATAGCAGTAACCTTCGTCATTTTACTTTGGAGGTACCTACCCTTGCTGGGACAAACTAATTCTTTTTATATATAAAAATATGATATATATATACATATATATATACTATATATATATATATATAATCTAATATTATATATACTATATATAGATATAGGCATATATATATATATCTATATATATATATATATATATATATATATTTATATATATATATTTTTATATGTATATCTATATATATATATATATATATATATATATATTTTATATATATATATATATATATGTTATATATATATATATATATATATATATATAGAGATATATATATATATCTATATATTATATATATATATAATATATATATATATTATATATATGTGTGTGTGTGTGTGTGTGTGTATGTGGTGTTTGTTGTGTGTGTTGTTCCCGTTTGAGTGTTAACAGGGGCCCTTTCGAAGCCAACAGTTTCCCTAGTAACAATGTGATAGCCTTTTTATATTATATTGCAAAAAAGCTTTAATTTGATTATTGACATTACACGCTGTATACTACCTATTTGCCAATGGAATTGGCGCATGCATAGATGGAACACGAGTGTTTGCAGTGAGCTGGACATACTGGGTCAGATCGTTGTCCATTTAGGAAGCAGGACTTTTACCCCGAATGCTACAGAAGCGTTGGCCTGTGTGTTTTATACATGGAACACAGCCCCCAGCATATTTGACAAGAGTTGCTCCGCACGTCCCCTGCCTTCGTCCCCAGAACCAGCAATGACAATAAATTCTCCGCACCACTTCCCATTTAACGAGTTCGGAATTTGGTACTTTACGTCAGTACAGAAGGGGGTTGTGCGTCCTTGGGAAAGGAGAGGCTTAGTTTATGTTTCTACTTTCTTCTTGGAGTGGTTTCGCGTCTATGAAGTTCCTGAGCATCGGCTGTAACTTGTCAAAAAATAATCATATTCGGAAAAGTTTCATTCATCAGTTTTCACTTTGGCGTGTTTAGTTTATTTATTGATTTTTTTTTTTTTTTTTTTTCGTTTTTTTTTTTTTTTTTAATTTTACCCAGTCATGAGTATCACCGCAGGGAAATGTACTTCCAACTTTTACAGGTCTGTGTTTTTCTTCCTCCTACTCTTTTTTTACCAATTTGTATTCTGCAGGAACAGTCGTCAAAGCAACATATTAGGACAGAGGACATCTCTGTTGTTTTTATTTTTCAAAATGTTGACACTTGCTGATTTTACGCATAAAAAAAATTAATGAATCGTTCTTCAACCATCTGCCTCCTTTATATGCGAGCACATATGCTCCCTTTATATAATATGCGCTTGTATATGTAAAAAATATTAAGGCATATCATCAATAAAAGTTGAAGAAATGTATTAAAAAAATATAACTCTTATAACTTCATGATTAGCACTTCGTTTCTTGACATTGAGGCCTACGTTCAGATATGGTGTCGCTGCAGTCCAAATGAAAAAGAACTTAGATTTAGGAGAACTTCTATATTTTCATATCATTTTGGCAACTTATCTACAGAATAAAGCTGAGGCATCGACGTTCTACCTATGGATGAATTATTAGAAAGACGCACAGGTACGCCTGAAAACAATACGTCTCCCGAAGACAATGAAAGAGGTATTGACAAGTTCTTCAAAACAAGAATGCTCTCAGCATCTTATCCTCGAGCGATGACGTAGATCCAACAGTATCCAACACCTGAGAAAAGATGAAATGTGACGAAAAAGCCTCCAGCTACTCTGAAGTCTCAACCAATCTTTTAACACCCGAGGGTGGAATGAAGGAAGCGGTCGAATCGTCAGATGTTCCGTACTAAAACCATTAGCGGAAATTTTATATTATTCTAAAATGTTGGGATAACTGAAGAGA
>NC_087205.1:11708630-11711130 GCF_015104395.2 Macrobrachium nipponense | reverse complement strand
ATATATATAAAAAAAAGGATTACAATTTCAGTAATCCTAAAGTAAAATTATTTTCCGTGCAAGTGGGAGGGGTTTTGGTGGGTAAAATGAAAACGTCCTTTGATTCAAATACTTCTATCTAAACATGCATGAAATCATTTTGAAATGGAAGTTAATTCAAACAGGTAAGAAAAACTATTTTTATTTAAGCAACCATGACAAAATTTATGCATGACAAATTTAAAAATGATGAAAGGCCATTAACAGCACAAGAAACAAAATCGGGGAGCGAACTCGGGCTACCAAATTGATAGGCGAGTATGCAACACCCTCGTCCAATGAGGAACTGGTTTCGTGGTATAATTAGATGAAAATGCTGGGCTATGTAAGTAGTAGGTCATTTTAAAATCGAATGAAAAGTGTCGAGTTGTATGAAATTTATTTAAGTATAAGACTAGTTCCTCGTTGGAAGAGTGGTTTACGTGCTCGCCTACCGATTCGGTAGTCATGAGTTCGATTCCCTGCTCTGCCAACGTGGAATCAGATGAGTTTGTTTTTAGTGACTAGAAAGTAATTTCTCGCTATAATGTGGATCGGATCCCACACTAAGCTGTAGATCCCATTGGTAGGTAACCAATTGGTTCCTAGCAACGTAAAATATCTAATCCTTCGGGCCATCTCTAGGAGAGCTGTTAATCAGCTCAGTGGTCTGGTTAAACTAAGCTATACTTAACAGCCCGTTGGTAGGTAACCAAATAGTTCCTAGCCACGTAAAAATATCTCATCCTTCAAGCCAGCCCTAGGAGAGCTGTTAATCAGCTCAGTGGTCTAGTAAAACCAAGATATACGTAACTTTTTAAGGTGTGAAAGACGGTTTTTGATGAGGGCAACTAGAATTTGAGCCCGGCGTTGAAAAGTGCCGCGATATCACGTGGGAAATTTAAGCAGGTATGTAAAGGAGAAGGGTCCATATACAACAGGAAACAGAGGAGCCTGCGGCAAGTGCACTCCTTTCCAGATTGAGGCCTAAACAGCGTCGAGGAATCAATACGGCAGCAGCAGCTCAAGGTATAAATGGAAAGAATGATGTCGTTCCGAAAAAAAAACAGAGGTTGTAGATGTGGTATTTCCTCTTCTCTTTTCCACTCTTTTACCGACTGTTCTTTCTCCTTTTCCATCTCTCTCTCTCTCTCTCTCTCTCTCTCCTCTCTCTCTCTCTCTCTCTCGTC
The DNA here is from genome assembly GCF_015104395.2 of Macrobrachium nipponense. NCBI lineage: Eukaryota > Metazoa > Arthropoda > Malacostraca > Decapoda > Palaemonidae > Macrobrachium > Macrobrachium nipponense. The sequence goes on along the minus strand of NC_087205.1, from coordinate 11,709,922 downwards.
TCTCTATCTTTTCCTCTCTCTCTCTCTCCTCTCTCTCTCTCTCTCTCTCTCTCTCTCTCTCTCTCTCTCTTCTTAGATCTCAAGAGAAGTGAAGGGGGAAAACTGAAGTTCAACTGTTGCTAAATTCCAACTAATCAGGTGTCAAGGAAGAGGTTGAAGGGTCTCGGTTGGTTGGTGACAGTTTGCCTCCCCGGGCTAAAGATATTTCAGACATCTTGGGCCATAGAGAGAGAGAGAGAGAGAGAGAGGAGAGAGAGAGAGAGAGAGAGAGAGAGAGAGATTCCAAGGTTTGGAGGCAGGGGAGAGAAAGGCTGGTGAAAACGCTTGCTGTGTAATCTGAGAAAAAAAACTTGCTTCTTAAAAATAAAAAATAAAAATAAAAATCCTGTTGCTATGAGACAGTTTTCACATGTGTCGTTTGTAAGACAATTATGACATCGATTATATATATCTTGCTGAATGTAAATTCTGAACATGATTAGAAAAAAAACTGTCATTTATTGAAATCCTTTTGAATATATTGCACAGTTGTAATAAAAGAAAAAGGAAATCAATCTCTTATTATTCTGACCAGCAATACAGTAAAAGCAGCTTCTGGCTTTTATATAAAAAAAATCTTTTGCCAAAAAGATTGGCATTTCTTGAAAGTTTATAGACTTTTACATTATATACATACTATATACATTACGCACACACACACACACACACACACACTCACACACTTATATATATATATATATATATATATATATATATATATATTATATATATATATATATATATATATATATATATATAATATATATATATATATATATATATATATATATATATATATCCTCGTGTGTGTGTGTGTACGTGTGTATCTGTTTATTCGTGTTTGCTTTTCCATGTACCCAACCAGTCCAAAAAATGTTTGCAATTCAAGAGAGGGGCAGGAATGCAAGTTTGTACCTCAGGAACGTTGAGTACCATCCAGAACCTCGTACCAAGGGACCTTAATTTCGAACATTTTCAGCGGGCGCAGTGGCGAGGGGGGCTGGCCTGTGCTGGAGGGGTTGGGGGTTGGGGGTTGGGGTTGGTAGGGGTGCCAAGTCTCTAAACGTGAAGTTGAAGTTGCGCAGACTGCCATGTTCATAAAAGGATACACAAAATGTGTGATACATCTCTATTATCTTACTTGACGTTGTATATATGTATGACAATAGTCATATTTGCTTAATTTTTCTTACTTTCTTCAGGTTTTATTTATTCATTTTTTTTCTTTTGCATACGTTTGACACTACATGGAG
>NC_087205.1:11703630-11706130 GCF_015104395.2 Macrobrachium nipponense | reverse complement strand
TAATGTAATATCTTGGAGAACGTTCATGAGGCATTAAGTCATATCCAACTGATAATCTTTTACTTTGTTATATACAGAAACAAGCTGATAGCACCGTTCGCCTTATGAGCCACGACAAAATATATTATGATATTAAACGTGCGTATTTACTTTTGAGTGTATGACACTTGCTGTGGGCCTGATAATTATAGACAGTCATGGTTCACATGAGTTTCCTAACTCCTGCTTTACACGAACCTCAACATGTGCTACCATTTGCCCGGTATCTCTACTTCTAGTGAGGATGGAGTAGGGACTCGAACCTGATCATATATTCTACAAGGATTAGGATGTCTCAAAGACTTGTTAGTTCATCCGAGGAGACATTGTGTGCTCACTTATCTGTAGGAGCAGGTTTTACTGTTTATTCACAGTGTCCTAATGATTTTGATTAGCTTTTTTTTAAACTACTCTGCCACACTGTTGCTGTTTACAACTTCTGGTGGCAGTTTATTCGATGTGTCACATATCTTGTATGTAAAGAAGTTCCCACAATGGGATGTTTTGTATCTCTTCAGTTCTAGTGTCCATCCAGTATTTCTAGGATTAGCAGATTGTACACCTTTAATCCTTCAAGTGAGCCAATTCCTAACTGCTAGTAGCATAGCCCAAACGACCTTAAAATATTTCATTGTCATTATTATTATTCAGAAGATAAACCTCTATTTATTGAAAGAAGCCAATGGGAGGCATCGACTTGAAATTCAAGCTTCAAAGAATATGATGTTCATTAGAAATAAGTTACAGAAAATAATAGGAAATACAGACAGATGATATTCAAAAAAACAAAACAAAATGAAAAGGAACTGTTGAATAACTGTATAAAACTGCATTCAAGAGAAGCCCAGTTCCTGCACCCATCTTGCAGTCGGCTTTGCTTTTAAAGCAGAAGATCTCCGTCCTCCTTCTACTGGACTCACCCCAGATGCTGTTAATAAGTTCCAAATCCCATACCATCAGGGTTCCCAATGGCTATATCTAGCAAATTTGCCCTTTTGGTCTACTAATATGGTAAGTGGAAAAGTAAATCCACAGTAGTATGTCTGTTTGATTTTGTTATCTAAAATTTAAAGCAGAAAGCTTTCGATGACCTCCACGGTCCACCTTGTCAGTCCTCTCTGCTCTATATTTTAAATAACAAAAGCAGACATACTATTGTGGATTGACTTTTCCATTTTATTGACTCATGTGATTATGACTTTTCTTTGAATATGGTAAAGTATTCTAACAGCGAGAATTCATCGTCTCCCTTATGGGTTAAGACTTTATATGGAAGTCCTTTAAGTCTTTCCATAATGTCAGTAATTATCCAGTAGCCAAAAAGTCAAATAGAACTTTAATGATATTATGAAGGCCATTTAGTTTAATGTTTAGCTTTAGTTTCAATAGAAAAGATTTTCAGCTTATTTGCCAACTGTCTGATATTTATTGTAATATCATCCAAACAAAAATAAACTAACAAACACGTTCAATCACACACATTATATATATATATATATATATATATATATATATATATATATATATATATATATATTATATATATATACGTATATATATAAAATATATATGTATATACATATACATTTATATGCATATATATATATATATATATATATATATATATATATATATATATATATTTGACTTACTGTTGAATCTCTTTTATATTTATTTTCCAAACATAATGCCTGCTTATGCGTGTTTAATTGTGTGTATTTGTGATACCTGTCACAGTGGCACAACAGTGTACATAGTGGAGTGTTTAAAATTCCGCTGCAAATTTTCCACGTGTCTATGTTTCACACAGTAAGCTCCAGAGTTCAAGAGGACGCCACGCTAAGCTGAATTTAATTGTTAGCTTCGGGAATCTGCCATAGTTGATCCTGTAGTAACTGGCGTATCTGCGATATACGTGGTTCGAGCTGGTTTGTGTTTACGTTATTGCATTTCTGTATTTTGCTATATTTGTCTACTTTGACTGTGAAATAATAATAATAATAATAATAATAATAATAATTAATAATAATAATAATAATAATAATAATAATAATAAAATAATAATAATAATAATTGAAAAAGAAACCGACAAAATTACTTTGTAACTTGTTTACTTCTAAATATTTACATTTAGTTTTACTACACACTCGAGTACTTTCAGGCCCTATCTGTGGCCCATTTTCAAGAGATCTTTGGGATGTTAGCCTGGGTCAAGACCCAGCAGTCTTCTGGAACTTCTTCTTGTTGAGCTGTCATTTATGTGATGGCTGTTCTGATTTCCTTGAGAGTTGCCAATCCACTCTTGTCGCTCTGATATCCTGAGCTGATGGTCAATGGGATTGATTAATCCTTGAGGTAAGGGTGTGGTCACCAAAAGTCTGTTGGGCGGGAAACCTAATCTCCAGGCCAGCAGGGTCAATTAGTTTCTTTTAATATCAAAGCTCGGCTTATGGGATCTTCT
>NC_087205.1:11696130-11698630 GCF_015104395.2 Macrobrachium nipponense | reverse complement strand
TACAAGAAAATGGTATAACATTTTATACCCTTTTCATATCATTTATAACTTTTAATATAATTTTATACCCTTTTCGTATCATTTATATGTAAGAAAAGGGTATAAAATTATATGAAAGAGTATAAAATCCTATGAATAGGGTACTGATAATAAAATATAAAATGTGTCTCCTAAAAACAAAAAAACAAAAAAAACAGAAGTAGGTCTGTAAAAGGACAATACGAAATTGACGGCAGAAATTTTAAACGCAGCTGTATCAAGATATCGTTATAATTGAAGGGGATGGTTTATTAGAAGAATTTGCCTCGTGATGAAAGCAGCATGCATGAAAGTTTTCAGCAGAGGAGAAATACAGACCCAACTCACCCCCTGTATTGCGTTCAGAACTCGTTACAGAAAATGAAAATAATGAAAAAACGGGTGTTTTAGAACGTGCGCTTTTATAGAAAGCAAGTGTAATAAAATGAGGCGAATAATAGAGATCTTGGAAAAAGCGATGTCTCTTTCCTAGATAGGTTGTTGGTTTGTATGGTGCTTTTACGTTTCATGGAACCAGTGGTTATTCAGCAACGGGACCAACGGCTTTACGTGACTTCCGAACCACGTCGAGAGTGAAGTTCTGTCACCAGAAATACACATCTCACACACCTCAATGGAATAGCCGAGAATCGAACCCGCGACCACCTAGGTGGGACGCCAACACCATACCAACCACGCCACTGAGGCGCTCTTTCCTAGATAGTGAACCTCCCAAGTGTTCTAACCCGGTATGCATCCACCTTCGCGGCGTGTTTAGTATAAGACGGTTGGGGCTGACCGTAAAAACATAAACAAAAGACTGTCAATATCATGAAGATAATGACACCAAAGAAATGTTAGTCCTAGAAACAAAAGACTGTCAATATCATGAAGATAATGACACCAAAGAGATGTTAGTCCTAGAAACAAAAGACTGTCAATATCATGAAGATAATGACAGAAATGTTAGTCCTAGAAACAAAAGACTGTCAATATCATGAAGATAATGACACCAAAGAAATGTTAGTCCTAGAAACAAAAGACTGTCAATTTCATGAAGATAATGACCCTGAAGAGATGTTAGTCCTAGAAAACGACCCTCTGAACATTGCTGGAGGTTACTATCTATGAAAGATCCTAAACGATTCGTTTAAGAAACTATAACAAAAGTAGACACAAAACAAAGCTAGAGAGAGAATTAGTGTCTGTCAATTTCAAGAAAGGCCTGAATGCTTCAAGAGAGAATTCATTAGCATCCAAGCAAAGGGGAAGTGCTAGAAGTTATAAGGCAAAACGTGAGAAAGTCTTTGATTCATGAGCGCTTCTCTCATTTGCACTGCCGCTGCACTCTTTGGGTTGAAGACGTGGGTTCGTGTCCCCTTACGAGCTCCTGACTGCTCGATAGGTTTCACGGGACATGCCCAGGTGGCTTGCTAGTTGGCATGATTCGAACCACAAGCCTATCTTCAGTGAGATACTAATGCTGCATTAATTTCTCTCACGTAATAGCACAAAGGCACATGCACACACTCGCACAATTAATATATTTTATATATTATAATATATATATATATATATATATTATTATATATATATAATATATATATTTATATATATTATATATTTAGATATATATATATATATATATATATATATATATATATATACTATATATATCGATATATATATATATATATATTATATATATATATATTATATATATATTTATATATTTATGCCTATATATATATTTATATATATATATATATATATATATATATATTATATATATATATATGTGTGTGTGTGTGTGTGTGTGTGTGTGTGTGTGTGCGCGCGCGTGTGCCTGAGCGTGATCAAGTAAATATCATAAGAGTAGAAAAAGAAAGACTTCAAACGAGACGAAAAAATATTATACCACGAGAAGAGTATTTCAAGCTTTCAAACTACAAGAGCTATGATTAACGTCTCAAGTCTAAAAGATACAAACGCACGTCGCTTGTCGACGCTGAGATTAATGTTGGCCAAAAGGAGATACGCGTATTCATCGTCTCACGTTTCCGCAGCGACGAACGTCGCTTCGAGTAGGTCGTTAAGGATGTGTTAGTTGAACATCCACGACGTCTCCGGCAGCCAATAGCCGATGCTAGAGGCATTGCTAGCTGCTAACTTGTATATATTTTTGATACCGTCTAAATTCGGCGGGTTCCTTGTAAAATTCGTTCCAACATCCGCATAAGAAAGACAAGTGCAGTCTAAGAACCTACCTATAATTTACTGTTACGATTAGTTCTTTTTCTTATTTACCTTTTCAAATGTATGAAGGAAAAGTTTTATACTTCTAAATCTTGTATGACCTGCGTTTTGTCGTAGTCTGACTATCAATACCTGTATTTCAACCATTTTTTCTTGATCTGATTCAGCTCATTTCTAGCGGAGAAAATATGAGAAATAGCCGAAATCATCTAACTTAGTCTAGAGC
>NC_087205.1:11686130-11691130 GCF_015104395.2 Macrobrachium nipponense | reverse complement strand
TTTTGGGTCACTATCTTTATGATATTTAGTCTTTTGTTTATGTTTTTAAAGTCATCCCGAACAGGCTAATACTGAACTGACTGGAATGGTGGATACATACCGGGTTAAAAACATTGGCAGCCACTACCTAGGAAAGGTCGTTATCTAGGACTAATATTTCTTTTGGGTCACTATCTTTATGATATTTAGTCCTTTGTTTATGTTTTTAAGGTCATCCCCAACGGGCTCATACTGAACTGACTGGAATGGTGGATACATACTGGGTTAAAACCCTTGGCAGTCACTACCTAGGAACGATCCAGAGTCAAACCTGCAACTCCTTGCTGTTCTGTCCTGGACTATAAAAATCAAGTTTCAATGTAATGGAATTCCCAACACCACCTCGCTAAGAGCATTCTATTGAAAATTTCATTTTCACCCTTGAGATCTTGTGTTGGCTAATCGAGCACCATTATCAAATCAGCAACGAAGCACTACTAAAATCATACTTGAAAACGAGATTTAAACAATTTTCCACCTCTGCGTTCTTCTCTTTAATATTTTTTTTTAATTTGCAGTATTCATTAGTTTGTATGTTTTCTTAACTGCAATGAAAAAATGCATTGCATGATCTTTCCTTGCCTAGTGGATAACTAAATCTAAATTAAGTAGACTCCATCATTCACGTTAAGCTCAGGGCTTTGATCGGTGTGACTGCAGCGACTAAGGACACTTTACAGGATACTATTTCAAAACGGAATCTTGCCTCCATTGTTCAGAGTACTTTTTGTAAGAAACAGATTTTGTTTTAAGTTCTCGTAGGGTGAAATTTACCGTCTGTCCCATCGTTGTGTTTCTGAGAAGTATTAGTCCTACACATTTGTTCAGCATTTAACAGGCTCAAGACTTTAATGCCTTTTTCCTAATAACACATGCTAGAAAAGCAACTTATTTCATAGCATTAGAGTACGCCGTTTGAAAAATAAATGGTATAGAATGTAAGAGTTTCTGAGCAGTATAAGTCCTACACGTTGATTCAACATTTAACAGTCAAAAGACTTGAATGTTTTTCCTGACACCATAGGCAAGAAAATCTATTTATTTCAAAGCATTAGAAACATAAATGGTATGGAATGAAAAATAAATTGTATGGAAGGAAATTTACTGAAAATCACCCAAATCTGATACCTGGACGAAACTTTCCTGTTGCGCGAACGGAAAAAAAATGTAACTAAATCTAAGCATTTAAACTTTTGAAGCGTAAAATTCAACGTTAGAGTTTCATTCTGCCTGCCTGCCTGCCTGTATCTACTTCGTCCCTTCTTCGCTTGATTAATTTACACTGCAGCGTTGAAGCCATAACGCCCTAAATACGAGAGAAGCTGATAAAAAGGTCACTGCATCTAATCCTCCTCACACTAAAGATGAGGAGCCTTCTTGATAGCATTACGTTCGCACCTCGGTTTAAAAGAACCTCTCTCTCTCTCTCTCTCTCTCTCTCTCTTCTCACACACACACCACAACACACACACACGCACACACACACACACATACATACACAATATATAGGTTATGTGAAAAATGAAAAAAGAGTGAAAAGTCGAGAGAGAGATAGAGAGAGAGAGAGAGAGAGAGAGGCCGCGCTGAAGGAAGCTCGACAGTAGTTCCAGGAGCATCGGGCTACAGGCTCCGGTGGACCACCCCGGGGCAGGTGCGAAAACAAGTGACTATAGCCTGACATCTATTCATTGTTCCGGCTTTAAAACTTTTTTTTCTAACATTATGAACAAAAGAAGAAGGAAAAACAATCGTTTTTTTTAAAGCTGCGCAGCTTTTCTTCTTTAAAATCACCATCACTATGCCGATGGAGTATAGAGAAGTGGAAAAAGGGAAGAGGGAATGATTTTCCCGGTAATCGGTCCAATTCACAAAAAAAAAAAAAAAAAAAAAGTAGAAATGCAGCCTTACCTGCGCGTGTTATTCTTACGGCGCCTGATGGTTGAAGTGCTTTGGGTGATACGAAAAAAAATAATAATAATATCTACAAATTTTTTCTTCTTTTTTTGAAAATGGCGCCCTTCCTGGACCTCAGGCTGTGACGTCAGAGGATAAACACATGTCGAGAAGGTGCCATGTTACTCATTTTCCCAGGGAAAAAAATGACGCCACTGGAACACAGGCGGCCAATGAGAACGCGCTGGATCGTCAGATGGAAACGATAATATATCCTCCTGCTTTTGGAAACGAACACAGGCGGCACTTGGAGGTGATTTTCAGGAGGAAAAAAACCGAACAATTTCAGCACCAGGTAACTCTACGAGGTTCCACACCCACCGCTACCTCTGACTCCATCGTCTCTCTCACGCCAGATTTCCCTCTGTCACTTTGGAATTAGCATTTTCGCCCTTTCATCGCTTTTCCGGTCTCTTTACTCACTCGGGCTCTATTCCAGGGGACCTTATCGTTTCATGAGTAGCTTCTTGGCCCTGCAATCGCCTTCAAGTGCACTGTTGCCAGATCAAACCACATGTGTATCCTAAACATAGCAGGCCGGACCCAACCGAGGCAGACAACTGGCACCTGGGAGGCAGCTGGAGAGGACGACGAGCCAAGGAGAGAGAGTGTGGCTGGCAGCGGCGGTGCCACCGACCCCCCTGGGGGAAGGGGGGCGGAAAGAGAAAGAGAGAGAGAGAGAGAGAGAGTGCGCGCTCGAGAGGAAACCGACAGCGCTCAATTCTCTGACCCAAATGCAAATAAATTTCCTCTTATCAAGATTTTTTTTTTTTTCGGAGGGTCAGTCCCTCCCCCCTCCCCCCACAACCCCCCACTCCAACATTCTGTTTATATATATGTTTTGGACATATCCATTCCCCCCGCCCCCCCCCCCCACCCCTTTCCATTCGGGAAGAGCAGCAGCAGCAGCGGAATTTCTTCCTTGCGCAAGGGAAGCCAATCTTCCCATTCTTTCAACAGGTGTGAGGGGGAAAAGAGAGAGAGAGAGAGAGAGAGAGAGAGAGAGAGAGAGAGAGGAGAGAGAGATCAAGCATTGATTACTCGACGGACAATAAGCAATGGTTAAAGTCAGCACCTGCGGTGTGTGTGTGTGTGTGTGTGTTTGTGGTTGATACCTATGATTACGAAGAGTCGTTATACCAGACTCTTCTCTCACACACACACACTTTCCCAGATCAATAACGCAGACTGAAATTAGAACCCACCGAGTTTATAGAGTCCTTTATATTAAAGCATGGCAAACTCTCTCTCTTCTCTCTCTCTCTCACTCTCTTTCTCTCTATCTCTCTCTCTCTCTCTCTTTATCGACCCGACGCGTTGCTTAGTGTGTGTGTGTGTGTGTGTGTAGGTATGTTCATCTCGAGCTCGTAGAGCGTGTAAACGGCAGCGTTTTGCGTCCGTCCGTCGGTCTTGCCTGCTTGTTTGCCCAACCCCTACGGAAGTGAGGGGCCGGACATAAAAAAAAAAGGGGGGACTCTTCGGCTATGGGTCAGTGGCCGCGAGATTTATGCAGGTGCCAATTGTTGCCCCCAGCAACATTGCCAGGGGGGCCGCTTCTGGCTAGGGCTGGCCGGCCTTCCACCATCTCCAAAAGAGAGATGTTTGTACCAAAATTATTTTTTTAACCATTGTCGGACATACACAGATGCAGTAGCATCATCGACGTCTTCGTCGTTACTGTTGTCAATATTACTTCTTCCTTTATTGATAGAAACCATCCTCATTGAAGTCACACATCGTATTTTTAAATCGTCTGAATTTGATGACTTTCAAAGGATGCTAAAGGATTTTATTTAGAAACTATAGCATTTGATTATACCGATGCACGAATGCATGGCATTACGTTGCACCCCGTAGCTGACGTGATTATTATGATGGCAGGGATGCGTAAATGTTTGTTTATTTTTTTATTTATCAAATATATTCTACTCCGTTTAAGAGCTAGATAATTTTAATATGTATACACACACACACACACACACATATATATATATATATATATATATATATATATATATATATATATTAACAATATGTTTGTATTGATGTGCGCGGCGCTGCATTGCTCTATCTCCTTGTAAACAGTAGAAATAGCTGAAGGCCAAAAATAATTATATAATAAACTTCGAAAATGTACACCAACTGTTTCGAGAAAGAAAAAAAAGAGTTAAGGAGACAGGGGGCCAGGTCACCAGGAATTCACAGGGCCAAACATATATAATTACAAACTATATTTTAGTTAACATCATTGCCGGAACGAAGCCAGCCAGGAGTTGGAACTTCCTAAGATGAGTTGCTGCCCAATTACCGAAACCGTCTTCGAAGTGTGTGTGAGAGTGTGGATAAGCCCAGCATACTGCAAAGGCTCTTCCAGAGCGCGCGAACTCCTCAAAGTGTCAATAGCAAGGCGCTGACGAATTGACTGAACAATTATTTGTTTACGTCTTATCATCCCTTGTCTTGACACCTGCTGATTTTGAGGTAAATATCTCTGTTATCTTCTGGGAGGGTATTTAAAGTTGAAGCTTTCTGAGTAACATTTTCAGTCTTCAGTTGACAGGTATAATATGAAATTCAAAGTGATACCTATTCTTTGAATCAACACACAGACACACAACACACACACACAAAACACCTTTATCCTCAGGAAGATGAATTCATGAACTCCTTTCAATAACTCCATTACTTCCAAGTCTTCGCGCGCCTGATTCTTAGCTTTCCTTATTGCAGGATTGGATGGAGAAGTTTATAGCCAATAGCCAAGTGCTTGGACCTATGAAGTCATTCAGCAGTGAAAGGGAAATTGGCAATAAGAAGATTTGAAATGTGTAGCAAAAGAAAAACCTCGCAGTTGCACCGTGAAACAATTATTAGAGAGGGTGGTAAGTCAGGTGGATGAAAGAGAATATGAACGAAGGTACAGAAAAAAAGAATGGAAGAGGTTGCAGCTGCCAAGAACCCTTAAGTAATGCCTACGTTGCACCAATTGCAGTGCACTGACGGCACTA
>NC_087205.1:11641130-11681130 GCF_015104395.2 Macrobrachium nipponense | reverse complement strand
TTTTAAGAAATTAAGGATCTTTCATAGATAGTGACCCGAAGGGGTTTAACCCAGTATGTATCCACCTTGAGAAAGGGAAAACACCAGAAGGTGCTTCTATGTTAAGCATTCTTTTAAGAAATTAGGGATCTTTCCTAGATAGTGACCGGAAGGGTTTTAACCCTGCATGTATCTTACCTTTGCGGCGTGTTTAATACAAATAGACAAGGAAAATCAAAGATCGTCGAGGAATGGTACACTACGCCTTCCCAAGCCACGATACAACACTTGGGAAACTGTAGTACAACCGCACATAAATGAGTTCCTAATATCGCTTGGCCCTTCAAGCCCTCTAACTGCTCCGAAGAAAAAAGAAATAAAGAGAAAAACAAAAACTTTATTTAAGATCAGATTGAAAAAAAATTATAGCATTCTGATGAAGAAGAGCCGGGCACAACACACTCACCCACATATCAGCACCAACCACATCCATATCAACATATCCGCATCCACAAACTCACCCATATATCAACAACCTCTCATATGAGGCCTATCCCTATCAACCACATCCACCCTGAAACCACTTAGCCATGACCCACTATATGACACTCATCCACATTTCCACATCCACCACATCAACATACACATATCTACATCCACCACACAACATCTTACCCACATTTCTACCATATATCTATACCCACTGTCTCCACATCCCCACCAACATGCCTAGTATACCAACCGATTCCACATTTTCATCCGCATATCCACATCCACCAACACATCAACATCCTCACCCACATATTTACATCCACCCCTTAATTCTAAAGCAAAGCTGGTTCATCTCCCAGAACAAAATCCTGGAGCTATCCCAGCTATGTTGACGGCGTTTCCCTTGCTTTCAACATTATCGTATGGCAAACATATGGCAAAATATTGTAACTTTACGTGCATTCATTATTGGAAGTCCAATAAACATCATTTTATTGTGTTAGAAAGCACGACTATTTTGCTCGTTGTACAGTTCCTGAGACCATATATTTCCTTGCTACTTTGACAAACTTTGCATTGCTTGCAACATTACCGCATTGCACCTACTATTAGCATATTGCACACTGCACCTCCACCTGGGACACTGTAATGAGTGCAGATATTTGTTCTGCTTTATTATAGCCTTCTGGGACGGGAATTCTTTAATCAAATGATTGCATGTCATTGTCATGACCTTCTGTTGTAAGGCAATAATACGTTTATACATATCGGAACTATTAGTTTTTTTTTTCATTTAGTTTCATATACATAAACCTAAACTGTAACGGACATGTAATCATAGGACGCTATCATGTGTTCAAAGGGTATATTACATTTCTGTTTCAGGTCTGTTTCAGCCTCCTATCAACGAGTGATAACTTTATATAATTCATAACTTATTAAATTGTATCAAAATAGTAAATGAAATCATATCTTAGTTTCGCCTTCAATTCTCCAATCTCCGTATACTCTAAAGTGGCCACGTGGTTAGGATGAAGTCCCTTCTCCACCGAATGAATTAGAAGAATTTTGACTCTAAGGAAGTCGTTAACGCCATCTATTGGCCACCTAATAAAATCAAAGGAAATATACAAACTGCATCTTCAAAGATGGGCGTGAGAGCTAACTAGAGTATCTTTATTACAAACTTTCCCTCATCATTCAGGATGTTAATTGCTTTGAGATTATAAAATACAACACCAACTGGAAACAGATAATTCATAAAAAGGAAAATATTACCATAGCGAAAATGACGTGGCACTAACAGACGATATGAAGATCCAAGCGTACCAACGTAACTGGATTTAATACCGAATTTTAGACTAAGAATGCTGCTGTTCTGAGAATAATAGAATAAAATGTTCTTAACTTTAAAGTCCTGTTTCTTAACCTACTGCGGATTACTTTAAGTAATAAAGTATCTTTAATTCATCAACTTTAAGAGATTTATAGATTGGCAATTCCGACAACCATTCCGTTACCGTTCTTCAACGTAAAGGTCTCGCCATCTTTTCCTCTGAACAAATACATGCAGAAAACAAATACATCAAGTTTACATTATTTCTTTAAGAGGGTTGTGTTGTGGGGGGAATCCTACGATAATAAACATATAAGGAGAGGGAATAACGCACAAGTTACGTACTCACAATCCTACAAGATTAACGAACCACATTATTAATGTGAAGATACAATCCTCAACTTTATCATAAACTGAGTAAATACAAATCCTTCATAAACTCATCTGTTGAAACTGATGACCAATTCAACATTATTTCATTATACCAGAACAACTGAAAAGTATCAGGCAATGCATAAGGAAGGAAGGACTATTGTGGTAATAAAAACATGGATTATCACAAAGCGGTTGTAACAAGTATTTTATGAGAGAAGCCCATGATTTAATTACACTAAAATTAAAACACTTTCATCTTGAAAATAACTCTAACTCAACATTAATTTCATTCTGAAGAATTCAATTATATTATTGGCGACAATCTTTCTTTTTACTCTCCACAATTACTGAGAATTGTCGTCCATTAATTCAACGGTATATAGAGGATTAAGGGACAAATGCTTTGATTATGGGAGCGGTAGGGTATAAATTAGCAATATTCTGCAACTTCGAATGCAAAGCAGCGTTTTATCCAGTTCGGAAGCCAGACCAATTTAGTTTACGAACAAATTCTTAGGCAATAGCTTTGCTTCAGGTTTGATTGCAACTTTGTCGTATTGCAAGGTCTGTTGCGTGTTCGTCATTAGAGATTCAATATACTGCAGTTTATCAAGCAAGAATAAAAAATTTCTTTGCCTAGAGATAAAGTCCCAAGGTTATATATAGCCTTCCCATTTTTGAAAATTTTCCCTTGTGGGAAACATTCGTTATTCTTTATTGCAAGGAAATTGCAATATATTGCAAAGTTTCCATGCTTATCAAAGCATTAGGCTGTGTTTTATTCCAACAAGGAAAAGTTGGTTTGCTCCCAAATAACATCATAATGAGGTCGCAGCTTACCATTTCTTATTGCTTACAACATTACAGTATTGTAAAAATAATGTCAAAAGCTATAGCCTCGATGAATTTTGCCGAACCTGCAACATTGCATTCCCAAAAAACTTGCTATTTCGTATGTTACGAGTCTGTTTACAAACTTCCCGTATTGCAAGCAAATTGCAATATTTTGTGATTTCGAATGCATATTTGTTATTAGAGTGCCAGTAGATTGACATTTATTCGATTAAAAACTTGAAAAGCTAGGTTGGACCTCAAACAATCCAATAATCTACCTTTTATCCAATTTGAAGTCGAATTTGTTAGCTCACATTAAAAAAAAAAAATAAATAAATAAATAAACAAGGCTATAGATCTGATTTTTCAAGAATTAAGGTTTGCTTACAACAATGCCGTTTTGGAAATACATTTTAAACCCAGTTATGTATGGTTGCAAGCCAATTAAGGCCAAGAAGAATGCACTTTATCTAGATTCAAATTAAAGCTGGTTTGCTCCGAGAGCAAAATCCGAGAACTATCCTAGCTATGTTGACGAATATTCCCCCGCTTTCAACATTGTACTATTACAAGCAAATTGCAAAATACTGTAACTTCCTACAATTTTGTCATTTGAAGCCCAATGACCAACATTTTACTCAATTTGAAGGAAAGATTGATTCGCTATTTTCGACTGATTTTGCAGTCATTGCAATATTCACCATATCATTATAAAGCTGCACACTGCACCTCCGTCTGCAACAATGCAATGAGTGCAGATATTTGTTGTCCTTTATAATGGACTTTTGCTAAAGTAATTCTGGAATAAAATACTTGCATGACCTATATTCATGACTTTTTAAAGTAATTTAATGATTCGGGTCTAAATACAGTATTTCTCTAATCGTCTTGACTTAGTTCCATATAAATGGATCTAAACTTTGATTATAGGAAATTATCATGCGTTCAAAAGTTAGATTACGCTTCATTTTGAGTTTAGTGTCAACCTCCTAACTAAACCAACGATAATTTTGGAAATTTTCCTCTTATTATGTTATGAAATAATATCAAAATTATCAGTTGATAAAATCGTACTTTAATTATGTCTTGAAATCTACGTATACTCTAAGTCGGCCACGTGGTCGCCAAGAGGTCCTTTCCCCACTGACCAATTTAGAGGATTTTTTACTATAAGCAAGTGGTTAACGCCATCTATTGGCCACCTAAGAAAATCAGAACGAGTGGACAATAGCATTTTCAAAGATGGGTGAGGAAACTAGTTAGATTATTCTTATTCCCATATTTTCCTCATAATCTAAATGACGAATCTGTTGGGATATCTAAATTCAACTTCAATTGGAAATGAGCATTTCAATTAATGGAAAAATTACCAAAAATTCGACTTAAGGAAAGACGATAAAAACCAAATTGCCTACAGACTTCCCCCATAGCGATATGAATAACCAGGCATACCAACAAAATGAAATTCAACATCGTAATTTGGACAAGAACACTGCAGGTCAGAGCATAAAATGATCGAATCAAAAGAGATTTTCTTAAATTCAGGTTTATGAACATAATACAGACTACGTGAAATACCAAACTACCTTCATTTCCTCTGATTTAAAAGCTACATAGACTGCCAGTTCCAACAATCCAGGCATACCAACGAAATGAAATGCAACAAATTATATTTTGTCAAGTATAATGCAGATCTGAGCGTAATTTAATGTTATTAAGAACTATTTTTAACATTCAGCTTTCTGTCATAACTGCAGGTTACTCGACATAATGAACTATCTTTATTCCACCAACTTTAAAAGTATAGTATGGTAGCTCTGACAGCCCTGCAGTTCCTTCCTGTGGCCAAAATATCTTTGGGAAACAATTTTCACGTTTTTTTTATTATTTTTTTAGGGGAAATAATACGAAAATAAACATAAACATAACGTGTTTTTTTACATGATATACTTCAAGAATGACAAACTATAACGTTATAATGTAAAATATTTTCCATTTATACATAGAAAAGAATGAACATAAATTTAGATATCTCCTCAACCTATGTACTAGAAATGTACAGGATGATGTTATGTCAATCATTTTCGATGAAATATTTGCTTGTATGCTTCCTGCATCTTGTTCTAAAGGACTATTATTATTATTATTTTATTATTAATTATTTTTGATTATTTCTTATTATTATTATTATTGATTATTATTATTTTTATTGTTATTATTATTATTATTAGTATTATTATTATTATTATTATTGGCCTCTATGTACTCATAGCATAACTATTGAAAACTATCAGACATCCTAAAGCTGAGACTTACAACTTACAATCATGATTTGATTACATTATTATAATTATACATTGGAAAAACAGATAGTGCCTTAGATTTATATATATATATATATATATATATATATATATATATAGTATATATATATATATATATATATATATATATATATATATATATATATATATATATATATATATATATATATGTTTATATATATAATATATATATATATATATATATATATATATATATATATGTGTGTGTGTGTGTGTGTGTGTGTGTGTATATATATATATATGTATATATATATATATATATATATATATATATATATATATATATAGATAGATATATAACTCGACAATAAGGAATGTTAGTCCTGGAAAGTTAGTAATTTTTTAGGAATAGATTTCTCCGCTAGATACCAACCACTTTGAGTAAGGTCCTTTTGGTAATTGTTTTTAACGCACAGAATAATTGTGTAAGTGATATTGTTAATATAATATATATATATATATATATTATATATATATAGTATATATATATATATATGACTGGTAAAAGTGTTCTGTAACAACAGAATTCCATCTAATAAAAGGAGCCCATAAAAACACCAAAATGTAGAGAGAAAAGTACTATATTTCAGAGACTGCTGGAATAATCTTGAACAACAAGACAAAGTTTTAAACTTATCCAACACCCCCCTTACTGTAAATCAACATTTAGTTTTAAATTAGGCTTATCCTTTGCCCTTATGCCAGACCGCAAAACAACCTAGACTTCATAGTGGCTTTTGATAAATTCATATCTGACAAAAACTACAGCCGTGAAGAGATATGTTTACAAGGAGTGTTACTAAATTCTTTAACTGACCTTCATAAGAAATATCCTGTTCCCCGCAGATTCATGATAGCCATCCACTCGCTAAAAAAGTTAGATGTTATAATGAGTAGATCCGACAAAGACGGCAAAATTGTAATAATGGACAAAGACTTCTACCTCGACAAAATCAACCAGCTCCTTAGCGACACAAATACTTACGAAAAACTGACGAAAAATCCCCTCCAGAACGTTCCCACAGAATTTTTCGGAAAGTAAGATTAATTGGCCAAGACAAAAAGAGTATTGAACTATTAGAGAAATTTAAAGTAATTAATCCTAAATTACCCTACTTTTATGGTCTTCCCAAAACTCACAAAGACAATCTTCCATTCAGACCCATCGTTTCATGCGCCGGAGCTTTCAATTACAAAATTTCTAAATGGTTAGCTGGCCTCCTTTCTCCTTTTTTAGGCACTTTTTCTCCCAGTCACATCAAACATTCGGAAGACTTTTGTCACAAATTCAGAGAAGCACATATACCACTTCACAACATAAAACTTTTAAGCCTTGACGTAGACTCCCTATTCACAAAAGTACCAGTACAGGACGTTCTTCAGTTTTTAAGGGAAAAATTATCCCCCTATTCAGATCATTTCCCTTTGGCACTTGACAAAATAATAAAGTTAGTTGAATTATGTACATCTAATAACGTATTTTCATTCGGGGAATCATTCTACAAGCAAAAATTCGGGTGTAGTATGGGTAGTCCTTTAAGTCCTATTTTAGCCAATCTGTACATGGAATACTTTGAAACTACAGTAATAAATGCAATAAAACCCAAAAACATGCTGTGGATGAGATACGTGGATGACATACTAACATTTTGGGATAATAAGTGGGGTAATTTTAATGAATTCCTCTCAAAATTAAACGCATTAGTGCCCAGCATCAAATTTAAAGTTGAATGGGAAACAGATAACAAAAGAATTCCTTTTCTTGATGTTTTAATAATCAAAGACACGACAGAATACAAATTTACCATATACAGAAAACCAACGTTCTCACTTTCATATATTCACTACTTTAGCTATCATGACAATACTATCAAGATAGGTCTAGCTAGCAACCTGTTCTTAATTAAGAGCCTTACGAATTTGTTCCCCAGATTTCCTGGAAAAAGAATTTGAACTAATTCGCAAGCAACTTTCATCTTTAAAGTATCCTGACCATATAATTGAGAAAGCAATTCAAAAAGCAAACGTAATTTTCTACCGACCCCCTAAAGACAAGACCAGAGACACACCCAACAATAAAATAAAAATTCCCCACCTGGAGACGATTAAGAGAGTAAACTCACACCCTTAGGGAAATCCAACCCTTTTGCATTTACCTACCCAAATACCTTAGCCAAATCCCTGATTAACGTCCAACAAAAGACATCTCCCAAAGACTCTGGGGTATATGAGATCCCATGCCAAGACTGTGACCAATCTTACATCGGATTTACAGGTAAATCACTTCCCCAGAGATTAATACAACACAAACGGTCAGTTAGGTATGGACAACAGAACTCGGCTATTTTCAATCATATAAATGAACATAACCATAGAATAAACTGGAATATGTCACGTGTAATTTATAGCAGCAACTGCCGGTACAAGAGTCAAATGATGGAATCGGCCTTAATAAAAGAGAAGCAGGTAATGAACATCTCAAAAGGGAATTGGACATCGGACATCGTCGACGCAGTGTTCATTCAACCAACGCTTAAGAAGATTAAAGGAAGATTATTAGCGGGGGTGACCTAAATTGGCTTACTTGTGGACGAATCTCTTGGTATAAATACCACCTTTTCTGTAAACTTTTCTCATTCATATACCTGAAGAGAGAGACAGCAGTCTCTGAAATATAGTACTTTTCTCTCTACATTTTGGTGTTTTTATGGGCTCCTTTTATTAGATATATATATAAATATATATATATATATATATATAATATATATATATATTATATATGATATATATATATACATACATATATATTATACTATATTTATAGAATCAATATATAATTCGTAGTAAATACCTGTTATTGCTAAAATAATACATAGACGAGTGAGAGAGAGAGAGAGAGAGAGAGAGAGAGAGAGAGAGAGAGAGCCAGGCACACAAACATAGGCAACATACGCAATCATTCTGAGAAAACCTAAAAAAAATGAATGTTTCATTTCAATTTTACAAAACAATAGCCCCACACTGAACGAGAGCAAAAAAAAATGTTAAAAGTGTCTCCTTTTTCAAGATATACAAACTTTCAAAGCTTTCGTCCCACTCCTGTGGGATTGGTTACTGAAAAAAAGTCGAGTCCACAGGAATTGAAGAAAAGTTTTAAACTTTGTTTCTCAAAAATATGGCATTTTTCGGGCCGTTCGTATTTTTTTTAACAAAAATGCGAAGGTTTTGGTTACTATGGGTAGATCAGAATTACGTCTTCAGTAAGTTCAGGGTCATTTGTAATGAGTTCTGTATATATTCTTAGAATGTAAGTTTTGTAATGCATTTATAATTTTGGTAATACAATTAATTCCCCTCAGAACCTGTATATCATGTTATGAAATGTATGTTTTTGTGTTCAGATTCCCAAATT
Source organism: Macrobrachium nipponense (assembly GCF_015104395.2). Lineage (NCBI taxonomy): Eukaryota > Metazoa > Arthropoda > Malacostraca > Decapoda > Palaemonidae > Macrobrachium > Macrobrachium nipponense. Next base: position 11,672,357 of record NC_087205.1, on the reverse strand, counting down.
TAAAGATAACATGTGTTAAGTAGTGTAACTTCATTTTTAAGCATACATAAGGCGGAGAGAGGAAAAAGTAACGTAAGACAGAGAGAAAGAGTAGAAACTTATAAACCTCTAGAGAAGGTTGTTATTCACATCTTTAGAATGCCTTAGCCAGCTATTTTTTTCATCGTTCCAAGCGGTCCTGTAACGAAACAAGGTTGCCTTGTTCATACACATACGCGAACGCAGATGACGTAATATGTTTTCGTCTTGCTAACCGCCCCCCATATGCCCATATGCATATGGAGATAGAGAACTATTAATTCGATTCCGAGATCTAGCCGCTTGCGTTAGGGATAGCAAATCTCTCTCTCTCTTAAATCTCTTCTCTCTCTCGCTCACTCACTCGCGAGACTGTTTCATTACCGTAACGTAATTCACGTTTATATATGAGGTGGTCACTCATTATTATATAATTCTTAGTAATATGTGTGTTCCTTGTGGAATCTGAACATAGTGTTATTAATATTATTTTTGTGAAGGCGCCCACGAAAGTGTTGAAGATGTTGAAGATTGTAACAGGCCTTTCTTTTTGAGTGAGAAGTTGCAACTGCGTTTAAAGGTATTTTACAAATGTTTTGAAGTGCACTTCGAGGTTTTATTTTACAGTGTTTGGAAAAAATTATCATTCTTTATACATTTTTCTTTTGCTTTGTTCTTTTGACATGTCCATTTTATATGCTTAATGTTTGTACTGTCAATGCTTTAATTGTTTTCATATTATGCATTATGTTTTTTTGCATTGTCTTTATTTTGTTTAATTAGTTTGAATAATATCTTATTGTGTAACTGTTTGAATCTAACACTTGTGAATTCATTTGTATTTAATTGAATTTCATTTCAAACTTAAATATTGCTTTATAATTTAACTTAATTGATTTTCTTGATAAATTTTGATTTAATTTTGTTTAAGAAATAATTCAGGAATTAATTAAGCTTTTGTTTTGGAGTAATAACAATTTCCCTGAGATTGTGAATTTCAATTATAAATTTTGAATTTAGAAATAAACTTCTGTATTTAAAATTTATATGAGCATTTTATTATACCAACAGTAATATATTTTATTTTCAAGGAAGATATATAGAGTGGTAATTGTGCCGTTTCCCTCAAATGAATCAGAATAAGGGAAATACTTAGATTTGAAATTAGTGAAGGAGTGATGCCCTTTAGTTAAGATTACCTCACATCTATTTTAATGAACTTAGACTGATTGTTTTCTTGACAGTTAAGTTCTATAAGGGATCACTGTCACCTTTAGAGTATTCACTCGTTTAGTATTTGTGATGAAGGGTCACGTGTCTGGCTGTAGTGAGGTAAGTAACAACCAAGTACTTGATCAAACGGTGCCCCAAGTACAAAAAGTGTCCCAGACCCAGGAATAAAAGGATCGCTTGCGCTAACAAGTACAAATGGTAAATGTAGTAACCAGATACTTGGCAATTTGGGTTAACAAATATTAATGGTGTCCAGACCCAGATCTTTGGCTACTTCCCCCAAGTATTAACGGTGTCCAGACCCAGATGCCCTTGGCCACTTCGTCACAATATATATATATATATATATATATATATATATATATATATATATATATATATATATATATATATATATATATATATATATATAATCTGACAGAGAGAGACAGAGAGACTGCATACAGTAGAAGATATTCAAATATAGAAGATGCCAGAAAGCAGTGATACAGTGAAGAACTATCAAAATGATGATGTGGATAGATGTTAGGTTGAGGAGGTCGAAAAATGGAAAGGACGGAGGTAACTTGGTACTTCAAAGAGTAAGGTGGTGGTTAATGGTGAGAAAAAGTGGCTTTCCAGGGTTTGAGGAATGTAATGACTTGGATTTACTAAATACATCAGCAAATGTGTTTGGTAGGATTCTTGATCAAAAGATAGAATATTAACAGAATATATAATAGGTTAAGAACAACTTAGGTTCATGAAGGAAAAGAAGGTGTATTTGAAGGTTTACAGGATATGTTTATGGCAGAATTTTGAGAGTTAACAGAAAAAATAAAAGGTTAAGTGTAAGCGTGAGTTAAGACAAGAAAAAATGAATATGTATACCAAGTGTTTCTCAATATGAAATTACATGAAAATATTTGGGAAAAAGCTGCACGAAGTGTATTTGGTCTTAGAGAAATCTCCCAAACAAGTTAAAACCGCTGGAATATGAAACCTACTGAGGATATTACCTGCAGAAGATAACGATGGAATTACTGTTTTGTCACATTATGAAGACAGGAGAGTAACTGTCCTGTGCAAAAGCGTTTTCAGAGATTTATGTAGCGTTATTAATTTAATGATACAAGAAATCAGAGGACTAGCAGGATGTGTAGGCTAATAATATATGCCTGGCAAGAAAAGTGCTCATAAATGTCGAATGGAGAGTATAATTTTTCATATGATATACAGCGTAATTCTTGCAGAAAGTCAAGACGAGGTAAAGAAACTTATGAGAAGGTTTGAAAGTGTGTGTGTGTGTGAGTGTGTGTGTGTGTGTGTGTGTGTGTGCGTGCAGGGTGAGTGTTACTGAGAGTCTCTCATTGTTAATGAGATATAATCTTTATATTTCATGCTTCTCAGGTGTCTCGTTTCGTCTTCACATACAATATCAATTCTTCCATACACACATGATACGTTTCATATTCTGTTAAGCAGATACTCCATTTGTTAATGACGTGAAAATAAAAAAAAGGGTATTTCAGAAGACTACAGCGACATTCAACGACAACACTCGTCAGCTTTTATCAGCGGTGTGACCTCACAATATTTCGAAGAAGAAACATTTAAAAAAAATAAAAACCAACTCATTTCGAAACTTCATAAAAGGCGAGGCATGAGGTCACAAATAATTACGAAACATTTTTTATTTTGAATAAGGATCAAACCCCGATTCATTATTTATTTTCAGAAACAGCGAATTCTTATGTAAATCCCGTTTGTGAAGGGTCCCTTTAAGATTGATTATTTGAAGCGGATGGGACAATCTACCTCGGAGATCAAGGCTCAGCACTGCCATTAACATTTCACGGGAACCTTAAATACCTGGAATCATTATATATATCTGGGTCGGTCGATACTTCAAATCGTCACATCGGACTGGGAGCGATGACAGAAAAAAATGAACAAAAAATAAAAATATCGATACGAAATCGGAGTTTCGGAGAAAAAGGCAGCAAAAATATCGACACAAATGGGAATTTTATTTAAAGTGAAACACAGATATCGACGGAAAATATACTATGTGTAGCGAGAGAGAAGACTGAAGTCAATTGTGTTAAGGAATTAAGATAGAAATTCATTTGTAAAAGAGTAAACTAATATTGAACAAGAGGAAAAAGAAAAGAACTCGATAGGTATAAAAGTGTGTTATAAAATGAAAGAGATATATACACCACAGAAAGAGAGAGAGAGAGAGAGAGAGAGAGAGAGAGAGAGAGAGAGAGAGAGAGAGAGAGAGAGAGAGAGAGAGAACCATCCGGTTGAAGACCTGCCGACTGATTTCATATTTCCAAGAATAACTCAGTAGCATCACTCGCCATATATAAGCTTGAGCCCGCATAACATATTCATGGAAGACTGTTAGAAAAAATATGTTTTTTTATTCATTAGTTTTCAAGAGGAGAGTAGACTATGAGAATAAACTAATGTCTCGAAATAGAGATATTAAAATTCATTATTTTTTTCTTCTTAAAAAGGCTTGAAATAATATTATAGAATGATAAAATTCATAACTTTTTAAAATGTGTATCTTATTGCTCTCAAAAAGGTTTGAAATAATATTACAGAATGAAGGCATCCAGCATTAAAACTACTTACGTCGAAACAAAATGAAGAATACTATATAGAACACTGCGCTTCATGGGTTGGTGCGCTCATCTTCTAAAAGATAAGAAAAAATATAATCTTCTTTTATTAATGGATAAACCAAACGGCTAATTAAAAAAAAGTGTACAGGTTTATTTTGCAAACATTTCTTGGATATGAATATGAATGATTTACTGTAATGTATATATATGCTGTAAATATTTATTGGTTCAATAACTGTTGTTAGTTTTAAGCTATATTTTATAAATATAAATATATGTACATTCATATAACAATGTAAAAGGATTCTTTTTAAAAACACGAGGAAAAATGCTAATAAAACTTGGTAAAAAATTAGACATTACTATAATTGATACTACAAGTCATGAGCACTTAATCATCGATTCCCATAAGTCCTATAACAATCCCAGTCATATTTCATGAAGTTCTTTAATTACAATATCAGTAAATTTTGCATAAGGTTGTATCCAAAACGATTATACTTTATTCAAAAGTGGATGCTTGCAACTTATTCAATAAAATTAAGTATAACAGCATCTAAAATAAACGATATTTCATGATGAAAGTTCATATATGTTTGAAAAGGGTTCGCTTGCGTTGATGGTATCAAAATCATAAAGCCATGAAAAAGCTATTAAGTGTTTAATATTCAACTATGATATTTTATAAGGGCCTTTAACAGCTAGTATGAAGAAGAAAATGTTCATGTAATAATCGATGCAAATCTTCAGGAAGGCTCGTAGCTACACACTTCTTGATAACGTATTGACTAATAAATACAGTTACTTCAAGATCTTAGGACTAGAAACAGATCTTAAAATTTATTTTTTTTTAAGGCAGGAAACTCATATAAGTTTTATTAATGAAATTCAGTTTTCTGGTGCAAATCATGACAATAAACTCGAAGGCCTATCTTTATAAAAAATGGAATATAAATCAAAGTAAAACGTACCAAGCATAATTCGTATATTAGAGCAGGTAGGAACGCTTTATATCGATATATAATAATTATAAAAACTAATTGTCTTTATCGTTATTTAATACGGACAAAATATTTCATATCGTCTTATAAAAAGGTAGAATACAAAATAAATATGATTCAATAATATTGCGGTAGAATAAAACATCAAGTATCTTTATAAATAAAACACTATAATGCTAGGTTGAATAATACTTGGTCTGCAAAAATACGAATAAAGGAAACGTCTTTCCGTAAAAATCGTAACAAGGTGATGTCAATAAAAGAAAAATATCACTTAGGATTAGCATAAACTCAGCAAAAGAGAAGTCCTCTTCTATTTTTATGGAAGTAGTATATCAGCAAAGGTACAAATTGCCTTGCTTTATTGAGAACGGGGGAGGAGAAATGTCCTGTGACCAAATAAAAAATGATGAACAACTGGGGAGCACCTGCCATTACCAAGTGCCAGCGAAAGGGAAAACACATTCCCTCCATATACGACAGATGGGAGTGAGTTATATGACAACGTTATATTTCAATAAATAACTCCGGGAAAAAAAAATCGCAGTTTAGTAAGATCTCGTGACTGTTTTGAACGCAATTCTGTCTCTCTTCAGTAACAGTTCTTGAGAGCGAGAACCCATGACAGAGTGAAATATTAAATGCGAAACATTTGATCTTGCCGTCTAAATTTACTCGTTTTTGTAATTTTGTAATTAATACGGGAAAGGTGACTTACGAGATCATTCCATGATCTTTCGATTATGCTTCAATTCCGGTGTTCATTCCGGGTGTCTAAAGGGAAAGGAATACAGCTATCAATAAACAGCAAACAAGTATGCATTGAGCCCTAAGGTACCAGTCACTATGAGAAAAAAGCTCAGTAGTAGTGAGACTTGGCGAGTCGGAGGTAGCCAAGATAGGAGATGAGCTGAATACTCTAAAAGAAAAATATGGAAATTTTTATAAACTCTACGGATATATCATGCCGCATTTCATTTACTCTAAAATAAATTTGAACAATATCATCCATCATTCAGTGGAAGGAATCGATGGAGGAAAGTGAAGAATTCTAAGTTTAAGAAAAAGTAGCATTAAAAGAAGTAACAGCCTAAGCAGTAGTTATAATGGCAGTTGAAAGATTCGGTCGTTAGACGTGAGGCGGTCGAAAAGGGGGGGGGTAAGAAAAGTTTTAAGAGGAACAGTCTTGTTGCCAATCAAATGATTCACTCCTGTCATAGTCATCACCACGAATTCGCTGTCCGAGGAACTCGTCGGGGAAGGAAATGCCATATCGGTCGCAAGATTCGCAGATCAGCTTGCCAGTGGATTCAAAGAGGCAAAATAATAGACGTGACGCTTTGGCTACTTCTTGGAAGGCGTCAATGTTCTTTAAGATACAATAGAGATCTCCTGGAGTAATAAGCTTTTTTCGTGAGCGAGGTTGGGAGCAGGCTGTGGAAGATAGAAAGAGGTTTGAGGTTTAGGATTTAAAGCAGGTTGAGGAGAAAGGGTTGTGGTTATTTGAAGTTCAGTCTGAGTCCCTTTGCAGTGACACAAAACAGGTGCTGCTTCCACCACTTGATCGGTAGTTATAGCTTGTTGTTCTAGAGGGGACATTTGTCTGGGTGCCGAAGCTTGTGCAAGAATTGGTCTTGATTGATTAGTTCTTGCTTTCATCTGTGCAAAACTGGATAGTCGAGCATTGCAGTGATTAAACCACGCATGATGCGTTCAGAACAGTCGAGGCACCGTGGTGTCGTAGGCTTCCCTAATAAGAAGTTGATCAACAACCAAAATGCCATACACATCAACTTTATATATATATATATATATATATATATATATATATATATATATATATATATATATATATATATATGTAGGAAGCCCACTAAAATTCGGAAAAAATTGATAGTTTTTTATTTAAGCTTTCGGAGAGTACATTCTCTCTCCCTCTTTCAGAAAGAGGGAGAGAATGTACTCTCCGAAAGCTTAAATAAAAACTTTCAATTTTTTCCGAATCTTAGTGGGCTTCCTACAACATATTAGAACACGGATACAGTGTTTAACTTTGCGTTTATATATATATATATATATATATATATATATATATATATGTATATATATATATATATATATATATATATATGTATATATATATATATATATATAATATATATATATATATATATATATATATATATATATATATAGAGAGACGAGAGAGAGATGAGAGACTGAGAGAGAGAGAGAGAGAGATTTGTATATGTATATATATATTTATATATATATATATATATATATATATATATATATATATATATATATTCTTCTGTTAAAACAGGATACGTCTCAAGGCCCATTAAGATACTGGTTTAAAGCTAAGGACTATATTTCAGTGGACTACCTCCCACCCTTATTAAGTAGTGAGTGACGGAAGAAGTTACATTGGTGAAATCTATAGTGGGAGATATCCCTTTAGGTGATGCCTGGGGTCACCGCTAAGCCGACGTTACTTCTGTTAATTGTCTTAATCCGCTTCATCGTTGCCTTAAGGAAGATATTGTCTATATGGTCAGAGTCCCTGGCTCCATTGGAAAGGTTGATCCTATTATCTTGTTGTTTTATTAGTGAAGGTTCTGCCATCTGACACTTGTATCGACAGCTGCTTTTGTATAAAATTCAGCATGAGTTCCAATCCATGGTATGGTTATTTTTATAATGGAAATTTGCCGAAATATGTTGTCCATATCTAACTAAGCACGCTATTGTTAAGTTCATCTTTCAGAGAAAGATTTTCATGTGAATCCATAGTATGATTTATCACTGTCTCTACAGGGGATTTCATAGATTCCCACGTCTATAGAAACTGTTTTCTGCTAAACGTTAATGAAGGATTTCCCTAATGTATTCAGATAAGTGAAGACGAAAGGGTTGAAGTGGCCTACGGTTTGTGTGATCTCTCGTAAATTATCCATGTGAAGGGTTATGATTTTGTTTGAGATTTTTCCAAGTCTTTGTTTTCTGTGGGTTTGCAAAAATTCTTCTTTGCTTTTTGTATGACATTTTCTATTATGTGCTTCGGGTATTTTAACAAGATAGGTTGATTTCTGATTGTTTCAAGTTCTTTGTGAAGAGAACCTAGGGAGCTAATTCTCAGTGTAACAGGCGTGCCTTCTTCGTATAAATTCATTTATTTCATTATTCTAAGCATTTAAGCATTATTTGACAAACTCGTATTCCCTCCGCAGTACCCAAAACATTTATAGAAATCGTCAGAATTTCACACGTTTTGGATGAAGCCCTGTCCAAGGCCTGACATCCTGGATATACCGGCCCAGTACCCCCGGGAAACGTCCAGAAGAGATATGCCCCTCTTCCCCTCCCATATTTGTTCCGTCTCATTTTTCCGCCACTTTTCCCTTTGTCTGTTGCTGGATTTCTCTGCAACTCTTTGATGTCCCCAGGTACCAATATCGAGGTCCTTTCTCAATATGCTCAAATACTGAGAGGGAAGGATTAATACCCAGGAGCTGGAGTTCGCAAAGGGGACTGGACGTCTACAGGGAAAAATTTAGATATTTGTAAATATGAGTCGTGATGTATTAATGTATTTTTTGCATTTTCAGAAGCCATCGCCGAAACACCGTCTCTTCTCATAGTAAATTCAGAACAGAACGTGTGCACATCTCGTGTATCTGAAATGAAAATGCTCTCGAAATCTTTTCAACAATAACGCTTTGCTTGATGACACCATTATCAGAGTAGAAATTGACTGTATGCATGCATATGCATATATATATATAATATATATATATATATATATATATATATATATATACATATATATATGTATGAATATATGAATATATATATATATATATGTATATATATATGTATATATAGATATATGCATGTATGTATATATATATATATATATATATATATATATGTGTGTGTGTGTGTATGTATGTGTATATATAATCTATATATATTAATATATATATATATATAATATATATATATATATATATCCTAATAAAAGGAGCCCATAAAAACACCAAAATAGAGAAAAAGTACTATATTTCAGAGACTGCTGTCTCCCTCTTGGGCATCTACCTGAAGAGGAGACAGCAGTCTCTGAAATATAGTACTTTTTCTCTATTTTGGTGTTTTTATGGGCTCCTTTTATTAGATGGAACTCTGTTGTTACAGAACATTTATACAGTCATATATATATATATATATATATAGCACACCCAATTTCAACTCTGATCTCATTATATAACGCAAATTTAAACTGAACACTTACAAATCACTAACAGTGAAAAGGATTAAAAGAAATAGTTATGTTCATAGACTAAATCATTCACCTTGGTGTTCTTAGATCTATTTCATAATAGTTAGTATGAATATTCTCCGTTAAAACTGAGGTAGTATAGACGGTTGATTTCTTCACTATAAAAAATAGTTAAAAATATTAAGACTGTCGCACTGACATCACAGGTAGCGTGATGTTAAGACATTAAGAAAAAATTGGCAAAGCATGAATTTTGCTTCCTAAAATCCCACTGCGCACAAGCACACGAACGAGGATGTACAGGCGGGCAGAGGAAAAAAAGAAAATAAAAAAAACGAAGCAAATTGCGTTAGCGAGATGCGTGCGCATCGACCCAATTGCTGAGTAAAACAAAAATTATTCGTCGGGTTTGCTTTCCCATGACACGACCGGGTCATCGTGTCACACGTGATCTGTATCACTGTCATGGCGACCTGACACGAGAAGGTGTTTTCCCGCTGGAGTTTCGTTTGGGGATAAAGAAAAATGTTACATCGACATGGCGTGTCACAGACAGGAGACTTTCTAGCTGATAGCGTGAGCCACGGTTTCATTTTCGAGAGGGAGATGTGGTGATGTTGATGGATCCACTGACGTAATATTACAGTGGGTTGTGTAATGTTGGAACGACCAAAAATCTCTCTGTGTTCAAGAATGGAATATTCGCTGATTCCAGTTTGGCTCCGATTAAAATTTATATTCATAGACTGAGGAGATTAACCTTATAAATATAATATATATATATATATATATATATATATATATATATATATATATATATATATATATATATAATGTGTGTGTGTGTGTTCTGGCATGGAATCCCAGCCTACGGTAACCAATTATCACATCAGCAGAGCAAAAAAAAAAAAAAAAACTGTATTGTCTGTAAAAGGTTTTTCCTCTAAAACTGGATTCACTCATCTTGACTTTTCTTTAAGAAGGAAACAGTTCCATTCTTCTTCCTAGCTTAAATATTATTGTATAATAACTGTGGACCTTATGATTTGTAAATCGTTCATTTATAAATGCTTAGGACTTTTAATTCCTTTATTTTTGTCACACTTTTGATGGCGGGATAGCTTAGATTCAACAAGTCTCATTCTAGCACGGGCCCTTTACCCAAAGTGTAGTAAAACGTAAAAGAGACTCAGAGGTCTGCTGTAGACTCCTGGACTCAGTCACCAACAGAATCCATGCCTCTCGTGCCTTTGAACTCAGACTCGGTTTAACTGGCTAATAATTAATAACAATAATGGATAGAGAAACCAACAAGATCACTGAGTATAACTTGTTTACTTGTAAGTATTTACATAGTATTTTTACTTACAAGTAAACAAGTTATACTGAGTAATCTTGTGGGTTTCTTTTTCCATCTTCAGAAGAAAACTGAAAGAAGTTTTTGCTCAGAATAATAATAATAATAATAATAATAATAATAATAATAATAATAATAATAATAATAATAATAATAATAATAATAATAATAATAATAATAATAATAATAAACATCATCATCATCATCATCATCTAACGACTAGACAGCTCATCTGTCATTTGTATACATCAGATTTAACTAACAAAATTTCCTAAAAGTTACGCAAATGTGAAAAATTAACTAGTAGAACAAAGATACTCAGAGATCACTCATATTAGATATGAAATTCACCAGCCGCAATATGAGACCTGGAAGAGTAGCCTTATTATACTTACAAATATGGTACCTTGGAACAAGGAACCCCATTTGATGAAAGAACATAGTGCTAGGTAACATTATTTTCTTGATGACTAATCATGATTGTATTTTCATCTATTAATAAGTTGCATCATGTATGAATGGGTTGCTGGCATTCATAGCAAAGAAAAAATAATCCAAGGAGAAATTCCAGTCTTATGACAGGGAGAAAGATACATATTGATATATAAATAAATTTCCATTAAACAGATATGCTGCCATTGGAATATTTCTTACAGTTACGGAAAGGTTATATTATAATTTCCAATCATCATTTATTCTGAAGGAGACCGGGAAAAGAGGATTAAGCCTCGAACTGTAGGCGATATAAATCTAAATATGAAAATATTCAGTTTTAAATGAGTGTATTCAAACTTTCATAGGTATTTTGATGTCGTGAGCTGCTTCTTATACTATGGCAAAGGTGCAAGTTAATGATGGTTATTGTGTTATGAACGAACGAGGTGGTATCTCAGGTAGTATGATTTTTTGTGGACATTAAATTCTATTGATTAAGGCATTCATCAATAGGCTGTATACATAATTCAATATCGTTAATAAAAAAAATTATCTTCTGTAATAACATAAAAGATTTACAGACGGGGAAATGCTCAGTTAAATAAATACGTTTTAATGACAGATTGCAGATCAATCTAAAACCCGTAAGTCCCCTACTTACTATCGTCAACTTTCCAGGAAGCTGAAGACAAGTAAATCATGGTCATTTGCGTCATAAAATCTCTTCCTAAACTATCTTTTCACTATCGTGGTAATATACATCATCATTGACCAAATACTCCAAAAGTGGTTTTAAAAGTTGAGTACCAGTGAATTTACAACTTTTCATCTAGGAGGTGATGATTAAAGTGTCAATATTGGTACTCGTACTTGAGGAGGCTATAATTACACAGGTATCGATACACACTGAGGATGGAAGGATGGGACATAAAATTCAAGCAAAAAGGCCAAGTTCTGGGATCGATTATGAAGTCAATCAATGCTGAAAGGAAGACTGAGAGTAAAAAGGTTTGAAAACTGTAACAGGAGGAAAACCTTGTAGTTGCACTTTGAAACCATGATTAGGAGAGGGTTGAGGAAACTGGAAGAAAGAGAATGTGAGCATAAGTACAGTAAAACGAATGAAAGGCGTTGCAGCTAGTAGTGGCCGAAGGGACGCTGCAGAGATCTTTAAGTAACGCATACGGTACAACCCTGCACACGGAGAATAGCTTCGTCTCCGTGAAGGAACGCCACATCACCGTAGATAGAGAGTGTCTCCCGGCAGAACGCCAGATGCAAGATGAGTCCTACGTAGCATCTTCTGATTTCTCCTCAGTTCCGTCTCTGTGTCGTAAGTGTACATGAGACGCCTGATACTCTCTTCTTTTCGCATTTCAACATATTTCCAGCCAAGTAGGCAGACTATCGTCAAAAAACCTGAAAAAATAAAACGTTTTAGTTGGCATGGCTCTTTCCACAATGTTCGTATAAATATATATATATATATATATATATATATATATATATATATATATATATATATATATATATATAGTGTGTGTGTGTGTGTGTATCTATATATATATATATATATATATATATATATATATATATATATATATATATATATATATATGTATATATAAATATAATATATATATATAATGTAAAATAAAATATAATTAAAGCATGAGAAAATAAAATTCCTTTATTAGCTACTATTGCCTACTATTGTATTCATCATGCTATCCTCAGTTTTTAATGCCCATTTATCAATCTCCCTTAGTGCTAAAGTACTTGTATGTAGGGTTTAGAAAAATTGTATCAGTGACCTTCAATTACAAGGCAGTCGGTAAAATGATACAGGTGATACAGACTACTTTGATTTCTTTATGTGCTGATCTGAACATTTTTATTCATGGCTATGTGAGAAAATGAATGGATAATATTTTTTTGTTGGTTAGAAAATACCTTCTTATGCCTCGTTGGAATGTTTAATGTGAAAGCCGTGTAACTGTGAAGAGACATTACTTTTGGCATAAGGAGAGAAAAGGAAATGGAGAAGGTAGTGTTAGGTATAATATATAAAAGACGAACTATATCAAAATAAAACGATGAAGCGGGCAGCTCCTGGCAAGATAAATAGACAGTGATTCGAGAAGGACAAGTGCAAATGAGAAGCGACACATCCCGTTAAAAATGAGGTTACACAAGGTGAGGTTTGGGTGCCTCTAATTCCAGCACTCGTTGATGGAAGATGATAAATTAGCCTATGAGCACAATAATTAGAAGTGTGCGCACGAAGTAGTAGCCTGAGAGATGTGATGAAAGGAAAAGTAAGAAAGAACCATGTTGTTTTGTAATAAGGAAAGATTAGCCGTGAAGATACGACGGTCCTTCAATGGATAGGTTTGTAATGCTAGGGAGCTAAGCGTAAGCGTTCATATAGAAAAGTAATAAGGTTCTAAATCAAGCATCTTTTAGGGTGCCTAGATTTATCCATCAGGGTCCCCGGCTGATTTCATTTATGCGTGTATTATTCTATTCATTTATTTTAGTTTAACAATTACTGATTGAATGGAATGACAAATTAAACGAATTTTCTTTTAACATATATTTCGTAATGAACATGAAATTTATCCACACGTACGAATTTGCACTTGCAGATAATTAAAGTAAGGCCCAGATAAAAGCATAATAACGTTTTTCCATTAAGTCCAACACCACAAAACAAATTAACCCTCGTGAACCCGACTAAATATATGATACACACTCCAGACCAGGCAAACATTTAGGTCGACCAAATAATAATAATAATAATAATAATAATAATAATAATAATAATAATAATAATAATAATAATAATAATAATAATAATAATAATAATAATAATAATAATAATATAGAAAACGATCAGGCAAAGATCCTCTGGGACTATGGTATCAGAACGGATAGGGTGATACGTGCAAACAGACCAGACGTGACGTTGATTGACAAAGTCAAGAAGAAAGTATCACTCATTAATGTCGCAATACCATGGGACACCAGAGTTGAAGAGAAAGAGAGGGAAAAAATGGAAAAGTATCAAGATCTGAAAATAGAAATAAGAAGGATATGGGATATGCCAGTGGATATCGTACCCATAATCATAGGAGCACTAGGCACGATCCCAAGATCCCTGAAAAGGAATCTAGAAAAATTAGAGGCTGAAGTAGCTCCGGGCCTCATGCAGAAGAGTGTGATCCTAGAAACGGCACACATAGTAAGAAAAGTGATGGACTCCTAAGGAGGCAGGATGCAACCCGGAACCCCACACTATAGATACCACCCAGTCGAATTGGAGGACTGTGATAGAGCAAAAAAAAAAAAAAAAAACAAAAAAAAAAATCATAATAATGATAAAAAGAAAGAAAAGTAGTATCATTGGAAAAAAGGATGACACACGTACATTCCGAAATGGTAGTTGGTACAGTTTTATAGTTGGAAGTCAATTCGTTGTTATGTCTTATATAAGTTTTATTACGAAAATATATGAGGTTCCGTTTGCTGATTATTCGAGTTAGCAATCCCCTTGAGATACTGAAGGTTCTTTAATCATTTTCATTATTTTTTTTTATATTATTATATCCTTAACTCTATATTGATAGTGTACGCTATATATATATATATTATATATATATATATATATATATATATATATATATATATATATATATATATATATATATATATATATATATATATATATATATATATATATATATATATATATATATATATATATATATGTATGTATGTATGTATATATATACATATGTGTGTATATATATATATATATATATATATATATATATATATATATATATATATATATATATATATATATATATATACAATGCTGAAAACTTCAGGTCCGGAGTTGAATGTGGATTGATTATTCGCGAAAGCACTAGTGTGACAGAAAGGTGCCAAAACTTCGCAAGAAGGAGTCTGTGTCACACGTCCATGGGAGTGCCAACATAAATGGCACTTGTAATGATAAAATTTGTGTCCCGAATGCGACAACAACCTGATAGATTGCACCTAAAGTGTGGTAATAATGATGATGATGCTGATGAAGTAGTATTATAATTCATTACCAGAATGAAATTCTACACGAGAAATTAGAACGAAGAAACCAAAAGAATATGATTCACAATTTCGAGTGAGAAAAAACCAAGGATTTTCCAAAGGACAGCATTAACTTGATCATAATTCATAAAGTGCAAAACTCCTGTTCGTGTCCATATATGGTGATTTTTTTTAAGGTACACTGAAGTTAAGCATATAACCCCTGAATCACTGTCGACGATGCCTTCTATTGGAAAATTGTTTCTCTGATGTGAAACAGTTCGAATGTGTATATATATATATATATATAATATATATATATATATATATATATATATATATTATTATCTTTTTTATGCTTACACAATACATTGTAAATAAATCTCAGTGGCTTAACCTGCAATGTGAAACGGATATGGTGTGCTTGATACACACCTCTGTATACATATATATAACTAATGATATATATATATATTTTATATATTATAATAGTATATATATATTATATAATAATGTGTTGTGGGTGTGTGTTGTTTTGTGTGTGTGTGTGTGTGTATGTATATATATATATATATATATATATATATATATATATATATATATATATATATATATATATATATATATATATGTGTGTGTATATATATATGTATATATGTATATATATATATATATATATATATATATATATACAGAGAGAGAGAGAGAAGAGAGAGAGAGAGAGAGAGGAGTACAAATAAGATCCTTGTAACCTACCTGCAGTTCCAATGAATATATGAGTCGCCGTAATGGTGGCTCTGTGGACATCCACAAATATATTGTAACCCACTGAACTATCTACGATTGCGAAAATGAGTCCAGTAATATAGAAAGTAATCGCGAAACAAGCCAGGACAATCAGCCAAGCGATGCATGTGGATGAATCCTCTTCGTTCTGCAAAATAGAGAAATAGATAAATAAATAAAAACTAGATTTTTATACCCTCAATTTAGTGAATTTTCACAAATAAATCTACACAAATTGGCTAATGTTAAATGTCAATTACCACTGAATAATTTTTCATCAAAATTTGGATACATTACTCAGTCATTAGTAAACTGAAGATTCTCTCCTCTCTCATCTCAAGTCTTCTCTCTCTCTCTCTCTCTCTCTCTCGCTCTCTTCTCGTCCTCTCTCTCTCGGTCTTCTCGCTCTCTCTGCTCCGTCCCTCCTCATCTCTCTCTCTCTGCTCTCTCTCTCTCTCTCTCTCTCGCTTCTTCTTCTTCTCTCTCTCTCTCTCTCTCTTACCTCGTCTGTAATTGTTTCTGGAGGAACTACGACAACCGTCTGGCCTTCTGGTCCCAGAACGTAGTTAACTGGAAAATAAATCTTCTGTAAATATTTTCCGCGTCACGCTGTCTTTTTCATTTCTCAGCCAAATCAAAGAAGAACAAAACAAAATATACATTATACACACAATTGTATATATATATATATATATATATATATATATATATATATATATATATATGTGTGTGTGTGTGTGTGTGTATGTGTGTATACATATATATATATATATATATATATATATATATATATATATATATATATATATATATATATATATATATATGTGTGTGTGTGTGTGTGCGTGTGTGTGTGTGTGTGTGTATAATAGTATTCTGTATATTTCACCCAATATATAACTACAGTACAAAAAATACCAAGACAAAAAATACCAAGCCGTACTTCTATTTGTCGATTCTCTGTCGTTGCTCATTTCGGAAAGTTGTCGTACATCTGGAAGGTTCGCTTGACATTTCAGGGAGAATTCTCTGTCAGACACTGATATAAATAAAGGTATTTCTACTTTCACCAATAACTAAATCTAATGCCGGTCACATGTTTATTTTTTTCTTTTTCATTGCGCCGAGAATAGTTCGTATAACTACAAGTCTTTTCTTCTCTGTATTTGTATCTTGCCTCTGGCAACCAATACGGTTACAACCCGTAGTCTATAGATTCCGTTTCCGTCATGTTCTACTCATCTAAAAATATTTTGAGAAGATGATGTGACTTAAATTTTCACCTTTATATAAAATTTAGAATTATATATGGAAAATTACTTCGTCCTGCATGCAGAGAGCTTTCCTGACTGTCCATTTTCTCTCACGAAGTAAAGCACAATTCAGAACATCCTGAGAGCGTCACGAGCCCGTCCCCAGTTAGCGCTACCAAAAACACTGGCTCGGTGAACCACAGCGCTATTTGGCACCGGCGTCGGTTGTTCATTTAAATAAAGTATATGCACGTCCCTTCCTGATTCTAAACATTTTTTAAGTATCATCTTACTATAGATGTGTCTAACTACTACAGAAATAAAGCTTTAGATTGGTCCGCACTCAAATAGAATAAATTCATTTTATTTGCCATTGTTTACATTTTAGGAGAGACAGGTGCGCAATAGCTGTTTCCTTATGAGTTCGGCTGTGACTAGTTATTACATAACGCAAACATATATACAAAATAATATTTTCAGATATAGCAAAAGCCTTGTATATAATAGCATATTTAACTTTTAGCAATATTGGCACGAAATTAATTTTTCCATGGATTTATCCGTGTCATTTTGTAGTTAAATCAGAAGCCGAAGTTCTAGCCAATGGCAGAAAAAGGGAAGCAACTCGCAGTGCGATGTCAACATTGTATTGTATCGTAGTTACGCAAAATTGTGCACTAATATATGTTGCTTAGACTTATGAGTTATTACACGGAGTGCGTACCTTTTTCCTTTAGATTATTTTTTTCTTAATAGAAAAGATATTTATAAAATAATAGGACGTATTACACAATAAATACACAGCTTCTCTCTCAAGATTATAATATAGCGCAATTATAATAACCTCATCCTTGAATATAACGCGGTAGATGAGGCTTAAGATCCACTCGGTAAGTATGAAATTAAACCATTTGAATTTGCATCGTTGGGAACTGTAGAAAATAAAAGGTTTTAACGCTGAATGTATCTACCTTTGGGGCGTGTTTAGTATCAAGTCCAGGCGTTGGGGATTACCCTAAAAACATAAACAAAAGACTGTAAATATCATAAAGAAGAGGACCCCCAAGAAGTATTAGTCCTAGATAAGGACCCCGAAAACCCTGTCACTGTCTATGGAAGACCCAATAATAAGTATATGGGCCAAAGTATAGGGCCTTTGAATTTTAGTATCACCATTACAGTTCGCCGTCTTTCAGTAGCTGCATAGAATGTTTAATTCTGCCGATCTGTTCATTATCAGATAAAAGAGATATTTTTTTAGTACATGATAGACCATGATATTATCTATTCCGAACAAACGTTTTGTATATATTTTACCTCTGCCAATCATGAGAGTACTTGAAAATGAATAACCATGCTACATAATACTTTCGTCTGGATGGTCAGCCATTCTTCTCGTATTATCATTCATGGCTGGGCCTCCTCTTTACACGCGGGTTGGCGGTGAGTACCATTTGGTACCCAGGCAGGTGCCAAAGCTATTCTATTGTGAGGAAAGAGGGGAGGGGGGTGATATATTTCTTCATATTCAATGACAGACGAAGCTCATTTATAAAGGGCCTCCGTCAGATGTTGTCGTATGTGGTTTTGGAAAGATGTACTATATACTACACACACACACACACACACACACACACACACACACACACACACACATATATATATATATATATATATATATATATATATATATATATATATATATATATATATATATATATATATATATAATATATATATATATATGCACATATATGTATATACATATATATATATATATATATATATATATACACACACACACACACACACACACTATATATATATATATATATATATATATATATATATATATATATATATATATATATATATATATATATATATGCACTAATAGTATCTCACATAATGCTACAAGTGGGTATTCGTATGTTTTGGAGGCAAAGATTCCAAGTCACGATGGATGAAACAGCTACATGAAGATATTTTATGCTGTACAGTGATACTCGGTGGTACAAGGAAAAAAAGTGACAGGATTTTACTTCCCCTTGTGAGTCATCCTGTATAGAGTGACGATATAAATGAATTTTCGTAAGGATCAGAAAATTTTCAAAGCAAAATACAAAACATCTTCCAATTTTTAATTAAATTGTGAGACATATCAAATTATTTGTGCTATGGATTAGGGACGTTGTCAAACATTCTTTTTCCTTTAGTAGAATATTTCAGATAGGGTTTTTTCTCCTTTTCATTAATAATCTTCTACAGTATAATGTATGTCCTCAACTGCCATCATCAATATCTATAGTTTGATTACTATGTTAAGAACCTCTGCACTAACCTACACGCACTTTAAGAATTCTTTATTACCTGTGCTACTGATGATGACTCGTGTGTAAATAGTTTTTTTTTTTTTATTAAATAATGAATAAAAAGAAGTAATCGTAGTTAATCCCAGCATTCTTGACAGGATACGAATCCTCGCAGTGAATTTCCGAAAACACCCCACTGGCAACTTCTGCGACTCGTACCGCGTTGCCGGACGTAAGTTATTTTTTATCTTGCCTGAGCTTAGATAGCTGCCCGAGTAAGTTTCTGACTGTATGTTACCCGCGCATCGCAACTGTGTGTGTTAGGATATCGATATATGATAACTGCGTCTTCCAAGTGTAAACGTTTAGTAAATAATGTTTCAATGAAAGTGCATGAAAGAATGTATAAGACTGGCAATGGAGATCGTCTTCAGCATTGGACATCCTTGTTTGTGATCATTTTTACCACAGGGCGGTGGGCTCCATCTCCCAGACATGCCGTTAAACCAGAAGTGAATGGGACCATGCGCACCGCCAAGTGGTGTTAGCAGGAACTACAAACGGAACGCGGGTAACTTCTCAAGTTCTCATTGACGAGCTGCCGCCTGCCTCACAGATGGTCATTTCTGTAGAGGCAACTGTCAGGCGTTGCCCAACGTGAGGCTGACGTCATTTTGGGCGAACTTTAAAATAAATCCCATTCCTCTCGCTACCTGACGAAGGTTTTTACAATTCTTTCGTCCTTCACAATGATGGCAAACGATGATATAAACAGCAAGAGTAGGTGCTTTCATATTTTTTTTTATTTGTTGAAAGAGTGTAGGAGCTATGAATTCTTAACATTATGCGTTTACGTGAATATATGGGGCTTTAGATATGGAAAAGAGATATTAGCAGAAAGGGAGGATGATATTCTGTGCTTCCTTAACTGAAGCACTCACCAACATAAATTATAAAAAGAGCATACTTGGAATAATAAGTTTTGCCCAACATATTCATGTTATGCATCCGCAAATAGTCACACATATATTCTGTACTTTTCCAGTACTTCCTCTTCTCCACCCTCCTAACATTTCTCATCTTTTCCATCTTCCTAACACTTCCCATCTTCTCCATCCGCCTAACATGCATCTTCTACATCATCGTAACACATTCCATCATCTCCACCCTCCTAACAGTTCCCATCTTCTCGATCTTCCTAGCATTCCCCATCTTCTTCATCCTCCTAACAGTTCCCATCTTTTTGATCTTCCTAACATTCCCCATCTTCCTCATCCTGCTAACACTTCCCATCTGCTCCATCTTCCTAACACATTCCATCATCTCCATCCTCCTAACAGGTCCCATCTTCTCGATCTTCCTAACATTCCCCATCTTCTTCATCCTCCTAACACTTCCCATCTTCTCTGTCCCCCTAACATTTTCCATCTTCTCAATCTCCCTAACATTCCCCATCTTCTTCATCCTCCTAACACTTACCATCTCCCTAACACTTCCCATCTTCTCCGTCTCCCTAACATTTTCCATCTCCATCTTTCTAACGCTGCACATCTCCTTCATCCTAAGATTTTCCATCTTTTCCATTTTCCTAACACTTCCCATCTTCCTAACACTTCCCATCTTCCTAATACTTCCCATCTTCTCCATCCTCCTAATACTTCCCATCTTCTCCGTCCCCCTGACATTTCCCATCTTCTCCATCTCCCTAACACTTCCCAGTCATATACCCTTCACACATCTATCTTCCTCCTCTTGACCAAACCATTTCAGGACACTGATACATAGCTCCAACTACATTAGGTATTGTTCCACGTTTTCTATGTATCTCCAGCTTTCTTATCTTCACTCCTTCAGACGCTGCAAGTGCCACGTAAACATGTCATTCCAGTAGCCTCAATATCTTTCTTTTGCGTTCAGAATTCCAATTGCTCCCCCTTTAAACATTCCCAGTCTTCTTACACATGTGCAGAGTCTCTTCCCAACTTTTTGCATATGTATAAAGTAATCAGATCATTCCAAGATCTTCAGCTTTTATTTATTTTTTTTTTATTTGCATTCAGTATCCACTCCCCATAAAGGATCCTTTGCTCAACTGTCCTTTCATATAATCCACTCATATAATTCTGCTACAT
The DNA here is from genome assembly GCF_015104395.2 of Macrobrachium nipponense. Classification (NCBI taxonomy): domain Eukaryota; kingdom Metazoa; phylum Arthropoda; class Malacostraca; order Decapoda; family Palaemonidae; genus Macrobrachium; species Macrobrachium nipponense. Next base: position 11,650,841 of record NC_087205.1, on the reverse strand, counting down.
GTTCAGTGATGACTCGACTATTCTCTCATTTTTGTCGATGTACCGCATATTTAGACTAGTACACAAAGTCCATTCTGCCACCAACCATGCCAACATTCATTGCTATACTTTCCTGGTGTCCATTATCCTCTTTTTCTTACACTTCCAACGCTTTCAAACTGTTTTACCTGTTTCTAGAGTTTGCCTTCACTTTCCTTAATATTATGTCATCTGCGTGTGTCAGTATAATTTCACGCAGTGTATATATATATATATATATATATATATATATATATATATATATATATATATATATATATATATATATAGATATATATATATATATATATATATATGTATATATGTGTGTGTATATATATAATATATATATATATATATATATATATATATATATATATTTATATATATATATATATATGTAAGTGTTTACATAATAAAAATATGGAATGTTAGTCCATATATATAAAAGACTAAAACTAAAGAGGTCAACCAGATTGCTTGCAGGAATGTGATCAGACTAGAGACGCTAAAGATGACGTATACAACAAAGTAGGCTAAGATAACATGCCGTCACCTGTAGTCATTCATTTGTTTATAAACCTTAGTCCAAGCTCCCTGCTTGAGACAACTACCGCGACCTATAATTCAAACGGCCTACATGATCTGTAGCGTGTCTAATTTGATTGTGTGTTCGTATGTAACTATGTCATCTGATAGTATGTTCATATGTTCGAGCTACTATCTGCTTCCTTCATAACTTGTAACAGAGATGTAGAAAAAAGCAGAATAGAGTTAGCTATCGTCATTAGAAGACCTGTACCTCTTTACCTAAGCTTTATCATGTAGAGATTGGCAGAAGCGATCAAGCTATCGTCATAGAAGACTTGTACAATCATATCTGATCTTCACCATGTAAAACTTCAGAAGAATATATATATTTTTATACTTCGTGTTTTCTACAAGAACCTCCTCACCGATTCATCATGAGTTTAACACATCGTCGTCATAAACAAGAAGATAATCCCGACTTCGTAAGTGATCTACAAACCCCAAGACACTCCATTGAAGATGGAAGTGCAATACCAACCGACTAACATTACCTCATAGGGCGCCTTATCATACAAGGCACAAGCCCTAAAAGTGGTGGCAAGCGTACCAGAAGGACTCTACAACTTCTCCGAAGATAAAACAGAATAATAAATCATGAAGTCAACGACGACGAAAGCAGCAGATTCTTCAAGCAACCTAGTATCATCGTTTAGCGAGCGACTTCAGAAAACAACAAGAACTTCACCGACGATGAAAAGCAAGAGATTCTTCAAGCAACTTAGTATCATCGTTTAGTGAATAACTTCAAGAAACAAAACCGACGTGTCTTTTTCCTACGGCAACGCAAGCTTCGTCTCTCATTAGAATCATTCAAGAAAACATCGTTAGTGAGCGTTTCCGGCACTTCAAGAAACAAACCGAACGCGTCTGCAGCATCGGATCTTTCAAGGGCTCGAATCATCGAAACAACGCGCACGGGGGAAACTGAAGCCAAACCGGGTCATCCGCTAAATAGAGAAGGAGGACCAAGGCCATGTGTCGTTATCGGAACACCGTGACTTCCCACAAAAGCAAGCTAAGTACAATTTTTTATTCATTTGGAGTAACTTTGAGTGTTTCCTTCGCAGGTCGAATTTCGTTATTCCTGTGGCTGAAGTTACGAGACATTCTTAATCTTACTTTTTTACAGAAATTATCTACATCATTGAGATTTCGCTACTGCGAGTTTTTTTATCTTTGAGTGTCTGTTTCCAGAAGTTCTACTGAAATATCATAATCATATACTATGTTAATTTTATCATTTTGGGTGATTATTAATCCCTTACGTAACAAATCATATTAAACAGCGAATATGCGTTTATGCAGTGGACGTCTGTATTTATACAGATGCATGGATAGGGTCGTTAAGCACCGTAGTGATTAGAAAACACACAAAAAACAAGTGGAACACCCGTACAAATCTATATAAATTAGAGGTAACACTATTTCGGGTCATGACAATAAATGCTCCTTTGCAAAGTCCCGATCGCAGTTTTAGCCTTTAGTTTTTTTAGTTATATAAAATATCGAACCTCAATGACTCAACTTAACTTTAAAAATATAGCTGGATTGCAAGGAATAACATGTCTGTAAAAAACTTTCATCAGGCTAAATGCGCTGACCAGGATCCCTCACTATTTCAAATTTTAGCAAAGAATGAAGTACAAACAGTTAATATTGAATACAGTAGAGATAACTTGTCTTAATAGTAATCGCTCAGTTCCTAATAGTTCGTCATTCATTGCTTTATACGTAACCAGCAACATAATGCTAAAAACACACAATACGTTGCCGATGGTAATAAAGAGAAGGATCCTAATTATTACAAAAAAAGAAATAGAAACAGTAGCCCGTTCTGAATCAAACAAGCAAACTCGGTGACTGTGTCACCTAGTCAAGCGGTCAAGGTCAGTCAAAACTGCCGAAGTGTTCAAAGCATAGCAAATTCCACACAATAAGCGACTCTAGCAGAGTGGGGAAAAGCGATGTTGGATCATACATACCAAATACCTTTTTAAAATTAAAAAGGAATTTTCCTATGCATCACACAACAGTATCAAGTAATCAGAGCAGGTTCTAGTAATTTTAATACATTAAGTTATAATAAATACTGGTGGATTAAGCCCGACTGTACGCGCCGTAAAAAAAAAAAAAAAAAAAAAAAATTAGAATATCTTGTATTATTCCTTTAGTACACGTAATATCCTGTATTTACGGACTCACCGTCTGTTGTTCGAACTTCCCTAATGAGAAGCCCGGATAAGAGAGCGCTTACAGATACCTCTATAGTTATAAAAAACATTGATCTGTATCTAGTGTAATTGTAAGATCCATCTAGGGGTATACAAAATATTGTCTTACATCCTGGAAAATAAGGCGTGTTTATCAAAGGAAAATCCTATAAACCTTCAAACATATTAAAATCCGTTTGAACAAAAATGAGACAGTTAATCAAATAATAACTTATATAAAGGAACTATACATTTGTCTCATAAATCGTAACATTGTTCAAATGACCCAACAGAATTCTCCCACAACCGCAGTCGTAGTTTGCACGCAAAATCTCGAGAAGCATGCACCCTCGAATGTCTTAGTGCGTGTAAAAAGACTTTGCTGGGAAATGAAATTTTAATCCTTGCCGACACTCAGAAATATAACGATTTCCGCGAACAAAGCCCTAGACACGGTTGACTCGCAGCAACAACTTAATATAGTAATCCACAAAAACCTATACATATAAATATCGCATTTCTTTTATTGTTGCTAATTTTTAATCACGCCCAATCAGTCGTAGATGAATCTCTCTGATAATCTATCTAAAGTAATATCCGTAAAGTCATTCAAGCAGAGGTGATTCAGCAGAAAATTTGTTTTTTTCTATTATCTGAATACCAGGCAGTTTCTCCACTAGCAAGTGATCTCTGGGAAAAACGGATGTAATTTAACACAAAATACGGTCTAAGGACAAACATAAAGCTATATACGTACCTTCGTATAGACTCTCACTGAAATTTCAAAATAGAGGTAAATGACGCAGTTGAAAAATGTTAGTAGTAGGAGCCATTAGGAAATCAAATAAGCCCATATAATTTTTCCCTCAAACGTCATGCCATAAAAAATCGGACTTGGCGTATCTGCGTAGATTTCTGTCGCTTAAACAAGGAAACGACTCCCGATAGTTTCCAGTGCGATGTACCGACGACATATTATCTCTGTTAGGTTAGAATAAATTTTTTTCACCAACTTGGACTTACTTAAATGCTTTTACCAGATACCATTACCTAAGTGATTGTACCTCATACACCGTTTTCAGCACACTCAGGGGACATTATCAATTTTTACGTATGCCTCCGGCTTACGTTGCACCCCAATTACAATACAGCGTTTGGAGACTTTTAGGGGATACCCTACATGCCTATTGGTTGGTCTTGTAATCTTTTCTAATACCTTAGAAGTACATTCACATAAACTAGAGCTAGTGCTACAGAGACAAAGACAAATAATCTCAGAGTAAAATATCTAAATGTGAGTTTTTAAAAAACCGAACATGTTTATCTAGGTTTTATGTGTCTGGTCAAGGTCTTAAAGTAGTCCATGGTAAGGTGTCGGCTATTCATAACTTTCCGGTACCTATTAACGTAAAAGGGGGATACAGCACTTTGGCGCTGTAGTGGGTATTACAATCGTATGTAAATATGTAACTCTTCCATCATGACAGCTCCTTTAACAGATCTTACGAAGAAGAGCGTAGATTTATTATGGTCTAAAAAGTATCAACAGGCGTTCGATACCTTAAAAGCGGAATAATGCAGCTCACCTAACTCAAAAATCCCTGATTTAAATAAGGAATTTTTTTTTTATTGCAACAGACGCCTCAGACCAAGGGGTAAGAGGGGTACTACTTCAGTAATATGATAAACAGTTCTTTCCTATAACTTTTTATTCACGTAAACTAAAGCCCTCTGAAAGTAAATATACAGTAATAGGCAAGGAAGGGCTAGTGTATCTTTAACTCACTAGTACATTTTAAGTTCATAATCTATGGCTATCCTGATAAAGTCCTTACTGAACATGAGTCCTTTACCGAGTTTTTCAAAGGCTTTAATCACAGTCCAAAAGGAACTCGGTGACAAATGATCATTCAGGTCTTTGGAGCCAAGATAAGATATCTACCTGGGAAAGCAATTATCATAGCTGACGCATTATCCCGCAAATCCCGCACCATACTGCAAAGAACCATTAATTAGACTAAAAAATATAGAAACATCCGTGCCTATTGTTAAAACCGTATCTAAACAAGAAAATTCCTTAACCCAAGAGATTGCGAGCATTGAATATCTGGGTTGGAGCGCAGAACTGTTACAAACTGAACAAAGCAAGAGTCAACAGACATAACCCAAAACAATAAACACTTCGAACGGAAACAGAGTCAGCAGCAATAAACACCAAACAATAAACACTTCGAACGGAAACAGGGTCAGCGGCTAAGCAAAAACAATAAACACTTCGAGCAGAAACCCTAAAGCAAAAATATATTTAAAGTATGTGTATCAGAATAATGTAATCAAATGTAATATTATATGTAGGTCCGTGACGAGGAAAACCCGAAGAACACAGCAGATGACTAACGACCAGGTAGTAGTAATAATCTCTATCATACCAATCGTCCTAAACTGGTTGCATTCCGTCATCCAGGGTTCCCTACTATGTCACAGAAACCAATCACTATTTTACTGGCCTACAATGCTTACAGATATAAAAAGCACATAACTAATTGTAACACGTGTCATGAAAACAAGGGATACACTAAGACACCTGTCAGTTTAGGGGCCTATCCTGTGCCAAATCAATCCTTGAAAGAATATACTTAGAATTATTAACAGAATTACGAGTCTGGCAGAGGGAATAAACACTTCTTAGTGTTAATAGTTCCTTGACACGTTATATAGAAGTAATAGAACTAAAAACAAACACTGCAATTGAGTGCATTAGGAATATTTATGAGTGCTAAATCAGTAAACATGGAATTCAACACATGATAATGTGACTCGGGTGGTGTAAATCAATAATAATCTCCATAACGCGTTGTGTGAATTCCTTTTCATTAAGAAAACCAATAATATATTTTATCACCCAGAGTCAATCGGTTTGGTAGAATAACGGATAATTAAATAGGAAGTGTCAATGTCTTACGAGTTACAACTCGTGATATTGGATCCGAACTGGATTATAGCGGTTCTCGCGGTTTTAAATACCTTTATCATTTATATCTTGTATCTGTAGAATTGATGCCGCAAGTAGCCTTATACGGTACGCCGCTAGAACACTTTTCCACATATTCAAGCCAACCATTAATTTATCAAATATATATAAAAAAAATATATAAATAAATAAATATATAAAATAAATATGGATACAAGTGGAGTCAATATAATACACTCCGTAAGAAGTCGGAAGGGTTACAAATTATAATAAAAAAGGAATCACGATAAAATCAAATAAGCAAAACGTAACCATAGGTTAACTAAATATCCAAATATATATGCGTAAAGATTTGAACTCAAACTTAACGCTTTAGTAATGACAAATAAGCTAAAAGTTCAAACACATATCAAAACCTACTGACATATTGTCTGTCCCGGTGATTTATATTCGTAGTCAATGAAAAAAAAAATAATAATAATAATAATAAATAAATAAAATAATATGAAATAAAAGAGATTTTAAAGTCAGGAAGTCTAGAAGTGAAAATCTTATCTATGGAATAATCCTATATGAATCTTATACAGGGCTAATAATATATATAGAATTTGTATGGAAACCTTTTTCATTAGTTTGAATAAGGAATATTTAATTTAACATAATTACAATTATGCAGATTTCCAACATGAAACTAAATATTGTTCAATTTTGGTACTGTTTTTTTTTTCAGACATTCTTCTCATGTGGGTCGAGTATTAAAAAAACAAAAAATATCATTTGAAAATACTAAAGTCGTATCTCTTACAGCAAGTAACGTAACTCTTAAGCTGGTGACGACGTCATCAGTTCTAGAAGGTCTGTCGCGTTTGCTGTATCAGCATTGATTCCTTTAACCTCAAATATCTGCTTGCACAGGCTTCATCTCACGCTTGCAAAGCAGATTGACTGGAGAAAGGAATGCTTAGCCCGAACTTCTCATGGGCAAGGCAGACGTTAGGCACAAGTGTCTATCGGTATGCGCAATGCAACTTGCAATCATTTTAAAATTAATAAACAAAATAAGGAAATAGAATTTCTATAACATCAAAATGAATTAATTTTTTTCTGAACCTCATAGACATTTAGAAGTATCACGATATGGATATGGATTATTTACTTGCAACATTAGCTTATTACAATCCAGGTAAATCACATTCATGGGAAAATGTCACATTTTCTTGAAAAACCCAAAGTTTATATAGAAATTAGTTACATAGCGGGTTTTTCGTTGCATCTCCTACCTATTAATAATGTTTTAAAAGTTAACCTCAGAGGATGTGCGCGAGAAAATTGAATATGAAACTTTTGTTAGGGGCACATAGGATCAGATTTTATCACAACTTCATTTCAGTTAGCATAAAGAAATACAGAATCATGCTTAATATACTCTTTGACTCTTATGTTGCCTGGCAATCTTACAAATAGCTCCATTTTCCACTTCTTTGTCTAGTAACTTACTACCAGTAATATCGAATTTTCTTTGGGATTCGTATTGATATCTGTTTATTTTTTATAATTATGGATATTTTTACAGTCATCATAGACCTGGATAGGTTCACTCATTGTTAATGCCATGGATAAAAAAGTTTGTACAGCTGACTCTTTTGAATTCCAAAATATCAGCGAATTCATGTGGGTTAAGTCTGGTCTAAATGGCTCTCTCCCCTCCCCTGTATTTAGATGTCGTCTGAATTTACTTTGCCCTTGTGACAAGTATAATTTCACTTGCAGGCTGATTAATGGAACCTGATACAGTATCCTGCAGTACGAGAGTTTCACATCGCAACTTCAAAAAATCGTTCGTCGCAGCGGACGACTACAGTCAAGTAACAATCGCCTACAATGTGAAAGGAATAAGCACCTTCATGGACTTCTTCGACCGACACCGTATCTCGTCGTTAATCTCGTTTCATGCGGAACGCTCCAGCCACTGTCGGAAATCGACTACAAAGGGGACATACTTCCGACAAATTACGACCCGAAGGATATTCAACTCTACTTTGCTGGCGAAGGACTCGTGCTGGGGATGTTTTTTTATTCATCGCGAACGTAATCGTGTAGCTTTGGATGCAGAGAATAAGTATGAGCGCAAAATAGAACGTTGGACCCGCCCAGGCAAATTTTCCCCTTGTTTTAACCCTGTGAAATCGACCGTTTCATTTGGCTATAGGTGGTTGTCTGGAACTGTGTAATGGACGAAAAGTTGTTCGAAAGCTAGTTAAATGTGAAGTAGTATAACCTCGGTCATGTATCCTATATATATAAATGATCATAAATAACAGAATCGAAATATATTTTTTTGCGTGTACGCACTAGGAATCTATATATAAATGATCATAAATAACGGAATCGAAATATATCTTTGCGTGTACGCAATAGGAATCTATTTAAAGTGCACATATATTAATCATAATTTTATGAATCCATATACATATGTATAAACAAATCAGGTAGCCTATAATCAATCTGTTACCTTTTATCTTACCAATATCTGCAGTTATATATGAGTTAGTATATTGATTAATGAATCAGATATATAACATTTAGCATAAAAATCAACGAATCAATCAGCATAAACATTAATAATTTTATCAATTCATATATGAAATTTTTATCAGTTAAAATATGATTTTTATCATGTTAATCTTCATTCTATGCAATTGTCAGAGTACATTAGTATTTTCTGTAGCATATGTATCTTAATGAGATGAAGTGAAAAAACTGTATCATTATATATCACGTGATCACTATTATTTACCAATATCATTGTTTTATATTTTATTACTTGAACCAATTCATGTACACCATGAATTTTTATTTACTTATATATATATATATATATATATATATATATATATATATATATATATATATATATATATATATATATATATCACATAGTGTCTGTATCACACTCCTATAAGTCAAATGCAAGTCAAGTTTGAGTAATATTCAGTAGTTGGTTTTGGTAGCTGACCGAGCTAATGTAAGTGTTAACATAATAAAAATATGGAATGTTAGTCCATATATATAAAAGACTAAAACTAAAGAGGTCAACCAGATTGCTTGCAGGAATGTGATCAGACTAGAGACGCTAAAGATGACGTATACAACAAAGTAGGCTAAGATAACATGCCGTCACCTGTAGTCATTCATTTGTTTATAAAACCTTAGTCCAAGCTCCCTGCTTGAGACAACTACCGCGACCTATAATCAAACGGCCTACGTGATCTGTAGCGTGTCTAATTTGATTGTGTGTTCGTATGTAACTATGTCATCTGATAGTATGTTCATATGTTGGAGCTACTATCTGCTTCCTTCATAACTTGTAACAGAGATGTAGAAAAAAGCAGAATAGAGTTAGCTATCGTCATTAGAAGACCTGTACCTCTTTACCTAAGCTTTATCATGTAGATTGGCAGAAGCGATCAAGCTATCGTCATAGAAGACTTGTACAATCATATCTGATCTTCACCATGTAAAACTTCAGAAGAATATATATATTTTTATACTTCGTGTTTTCTACAAGAACCTCCTCACCGATTCATCATGAGTTTAACACATCGTCGTCATAAACAAGAAGATAATCCCGACTTCGTAAGTGATCTACAAACCCCAAGACACTCCATTGAAGATGGAAGTGCAATACCAACCGACTTAGCGTAAAATTATCGCAAGTCTAACATTACCTCATAGGGCGCCTTATCATACAAGGCACAAGCCCTAAAATATATATATATATATATATATATATATATATATATATATATATATATATATATATATATATATATATATATATATAATGATTCAAATGTTTTAAGAGCAACCACTCAAATTTATTTTCTTTTATGTATTTGAAGCTATTGCAGAACCAATGTG
>NC_087205.1:11631130-11633630 GCF_015104395.2 Macrobrachium nipponense | reverse complement strand
CTGCTTACCCGACATGTAGGGCAAAAGCGTGCACAATGAAAAGGGTTACATCGGTCAAAATGGCTATGAACAATTGGAACTTGTCATGCGTAGCTGAATATATTTCATTGATAACGTGTGTACAGACATATTATACTTACAAATTACATGAAACTTGTGTAATTAAGTACTTATTATAAATCAAGTTATATACGTAATAGTTTTTGCATAGTAAAAGGAAAAGATGTGAGTATGAAATCATACCGTTTGTGTGTGTGCACGTGCGCGGGAGCGTCTTTGTATGTTTGCGTGCATAAACTCCACAGGTGTACGTACATCTATACCTCTGTCTCCCATATTTACTAACGAAAGCTTGGCTGGGTCAGTGGGGTGGGAGTGATGGGTATATGGAAGGTAAAGAGAGGTTCGCACACTGGTTGTAAAAATATAACTGGACCATTACAATCCCCTGTATGATAATGTTGCCATATCATTGGGATTGTTTCAAATTTATATTTTATGGTTCTCTCACTAAACTTGCAGTTTTCTGCATTTTCGTTTTACATTGAATAACATTACTATACATATATGAGCCTTGTTAAAGGATTTATTTCTAGAAAATTAGAAATTATTTATTGGTAATTTACTAACCGGTATCATTCTGATGTACGGAGAGGAAATGTTTTCGATTTCATCACGAGATTGAATCCAGCTACCTTATCGTATGCCGACTGATTTTTTTTATTCTTTTTAGAAATATGGATTGCAGTGAAAATATTGTTCGTCAGAGACAGAAAAATTATATATCGGATCTGTAGGAAGAGCACTAATCACTTCTTAGTCAAATTTAGGGATGTAGGGCGACTTGGTGACAGTGTTACAAACACGTGAGGAAATGAAGCCAGTTAGAAGCAGCGAGAGGCGACTTTCACCTGGGAAACTCGCGGGCGAAATGAGGTGATCTCGCCAGAAACAAGCCGAGTTTTTGGCGTAGTTTTGAATATTATTTTCGGGGCCACATTGTGGATTGATTAGAGGTGAAAAGATTTTCTTTAATTTATACACGTCAAGTAGAGAAAACAGACTATGGATTGGATCAATTTTGGGGACGCTATATCGAGTTATTACAAAGATATGCACGGTGTTAGGGTGGGCTTCTGTCAGAAGCCCTCGATACCTAGTATGAGAGGGATGGCTGGCTTCTCCCAGAAGCCCCAAGACCGGAAAGGGTCAAAGAGGATTTGAATCACATATATCACGAGTTGTGAGCAGTTAGGTTTAAGGACCCACCTACGGGAGAGAAAGCCTTTATCTTTGCTGTTAAGAAACCAGCGCCACTCATGGTCCTACTAACATGATCTTTACTACCAGAATGGAAACTTTATCGCATGATAAAAAGGACTTTCAACAGAGTGCAACCTTGTTAGTTTTGTGCAAGTAGTTATAGGACAGCATTTCAGTAGAGGCCTAAATGCGTATTTTATGCCTAGCTATATCGTCCATAAATTAAAATATTCTGTATTTTCAACAGGATATCCCATTATAAATTTACATTCTTGCCTCTCTTATGAATTTTTCCTCGGATGAAATGTCATAAAAAAAACGTGAATTTCTTCGCGTGGAATTAACCCTTGAGTATTCTGTAACAGCTAAGTATCACCCTCATTACTCACATGAGCACTTCATGCTTGTATGTAATATGAGAAGTGACACTTTTTTAACTGGATTATAATAATTCTAAATGGAAAAATCCATCGATAGGAAACTCTGGACGTACTTAGGCCGCAGTATAATTACAGTGCAAATTCACGAGATGTACACTAGTATTGCACCAGCTCTGGTTTTTTTTGCCATGCCCTTACTATGAGATTCAGGGCCTCTGTAACACGTTTTTTTCGCAATAACTTTTTATCTATGCATTTCATAAATATAAACGCTTATTCAGAATACATATTATATCAAACACATAAATTTTGAGTGTATTCGCACTACGTAGGTTGAATAAATTTGGTACTTATAATGTAAAAAGTGGACCTTTTTTGAGACGGGCCAACTTACTCAGAGAAAAGGTTTCGAACGCACTCGTTACGTAACTTATGACATCATTTCTTCCCTCTTTCTCGATGGATGATTGGCTATACGTAACGAAGGCTAAACCTCTGGCAACAATGACATACAAATTTAAATACAAGCAAAGCAGTACACCTTTATGAACTCTGGAACCTCCCCACTGATAATTGTCATAATGAACAAACCAACAAAACATGTTAATAAGTACAAAAACACTTCGATTATTAGTCTAACAACTCCCAAACAATAAGTTTCCAAAGAAATTACAGTCTACTTTATAGGTCACAATCAGATTGACAAGATGTAGGGAATAGTTGGTAATTACCAAAAACATAGTAGACAAGCTTGATTTGATAACTGCTATATCCAATGTCAAGCAATTTTTATTTCTTGGCTATCTACCTATTTACTGAAAAAAATAGCCGGTACCGTATATTGGCTTTAAACCTTC
>NC_087205.1:11596130-11626130 GCF_015104395.2 Macrobrachium nipponense | reverse complement strand
AAAAAAATAAATAAATAAGAAGAAGAATTAAATCACTGCCTTACTCAGAAAGAAATGAACACTTCCGTTCCCCTCAGAAACGGTCTAATTTGTGTGAGACAAACGAGGACGATGGTGTAAGAAGTGGTTTTGGGCGTTAAACGGATGCATTGCTTGTTGCCCGGATAGCTGACATATTTTTGAAGTGTCAGAAAAGTCGAGTTACCTGACTTTCAAACAACCTCTCGCCCGAGTCTGTAAACTCCGAGAGCTTGTTGGCGCGAAGTTCAGACCACATAATGTGAAAACTGACTGACGCAAAGATCCAGTAGAAGTTTGTTTGGAAATAAACGTTATCACGTCTTTTTTGAACAAAAAATAAATTTTTTCGGGCTTTTGGTATAACCAAGAGAATTTTCGGGTGTTTTAAGTTTAGTGTTCCAGCAAGATTTCTTTGGAAACATTTATTATCCAAAATAGAATGTATGAAATAAATGATTATGAAACTTATAAATAAAAATTATAGCTATCGGTATAACAAAGAGGATTTTCTGGTGTTTCAAGTTTAGTGTTCCAGCAAAATTCCTTTGGAAACATTTATTATCCAAAATAGAATGTATGAAATCAATGATTATGAAACTTGTAAAAAAATCACGACTGTGTATAACAAAGAGAATTTTCTGGTGTTTTAAGTTTAGTGTTCTAGCAAGATTTCTTTGGAAACATTTATTATCCAAAAGAGAGTGTATGAAATCAGGATTATGGAACTTGTGAAAGCAAATTTTATGACTATGGGTACTATAACAAAGAGGATTTTCTGGTGTTTTAACTATATTGTTCTACCAAGATTTCTTTGGAAACATTTATCCAAAATAGAACGTATGAAACTCGGGTAAATTCTGCCGTAAGCTGAAAAACAAACTAAATCATTCATCAAGAGTATAGAAACCTTTTGAATAAGATCCTAATACCACTCCTCCTCTGTTTTTTCCGGTGGCTGTTTGTTTTTCATAAATATTTACGTCAATATGAATTTGGTTATGAAGAGGCTTAGGTATTTTTCGAGGTCCTCCAAGTATGCATTTGTTTCAAAGAGATATTACATATCATTCATATAAGTAAGATGTTACGGAATATTATAAAAATATATACCTACAATAATTACAAATTACCATGGGTTTTTTATTATTATTAACTAGGGTTTAAAATGTTTCTAATAAAAGAAATAAAAGTATGCATTTGTTTTAGATGTATGTCAGTCTTTACCCTGAAAACTTTTCCATATATGAGTATGGTAATTCACCTGGTGTTTATTAATAAAAAATAAGTTGAATCCTCGTTTAATTCTTTAAATCTGGAAATACTTACAGTTACGGTGTTCATCCTCTGCTCTCCTCCCTGCGGAACAGGTTTACATCAACTATAGCCAATCAAATAGGTAGGTTTCAAATTCAGTAATCCACGTTAAAAGATTTTAAGGATATAGACTACCGCCTTTCTTGATTTGCTAGTTAACTTGCAAACAAACTGATATCTTGGGATCGTGCCTAGACTCATCATGGCTGCTTGACTATAAAATACAGAGGTCGTAAAATAAACAAATAAATAAAATAAAAAAGACTAATAGTGCTACTGGCCCAAAAAACTGTAATCGTTTTCTCCCCACCATCTCTTTAGGTTAGGGTTAACGCAGATTTAGCAACACACGAGGAAAGCTGATATCAGCTGCCATAACAATTACCGTACATGAACCTATTAAAATGTCTGGATAAACGTTCCTTAGTTAATTTAGTAATTGTAAAAATGGAAGGTAACTACCTTCCATATGTAACTCTGATTATCTGTTTAGGCGGAATGATTGATTGTTAGTATCTATTCCATTCTCGTCGTCGAATACCCTGGATGTAGGATGATATAAATGCAATCTTCTGCTGCTGTTTATTGGAAAAACTTTGAACCTTAAATACAACCAAAAATACTGAGGCTAGAGGGCTGCAATTTGGTATGTTTGATGATTGTGGGGTGGAAGATCAACATGCCAACTTGCAAGGCCTCTAGCTTCAATAGATTTTAAGATGTGATGGTGGACGGACAGACAAAATCTATCTCAATAGTTTTCTTTTACACAAAATTAAAAAAAAAACATTAATCCTTACAAACGGGTGAAATGTAAAATTGTAACAACTGCCAATTTTTTTTAATTATATATTAAAAGAAGGAAAAATCCTAAAAATACCTTTATTGACAAACATGAAGTAGTCAGCAGCCGCTGGTAAACTAGGAACATTATACTCAAAAATATGACTTTAAGAATAGACTGTTTTATGCTTCACTTGATCACTTGATTTTTCAAGAATATAAAAACGTCGAGTGCAAAATTAATTTCATACAATAATAGACGCGGCCTTATGCATAACGATATTAAATTAGGATAATAAAGACAGGCACAACACATGTGCTAACATTCATCCAAAACCTGGTGTGACCTGAAGGGAAATTGGGATTAAAGACCATGAAGTTTATGTATCATATAACGGAACACTCATTCCTTTAAAATATTTGAGAGAGCTCACAAAATCCTGTCTACCTTCTCTCGCATATTCCTGTCTCAATAAGAGCCCATGTAGTGTAATATATTTATCAAAGAATCTATTTTCAAAACATTCCTTTCATTCCGTTCCCATAATTATTTGTTTTTCAGAAAATAATCATCCTTGTGAATAATTCAACTTTTTTTTTATTTTTTTAAATCTTCAAGAACAATGATCAACCGTCCTCATAAAAGGTTATTCAGACTCATTTACGTCCACTGCAAGTCTTTTAAGGGACAGGATAATGGCATATTTATAATGTTACACCGGTTTAAAAGATGACCCACTCATTCATACTCGTGGTTTCATCCTAGTAAGCATTACAGTCTCTAAAATAAGAAATTTTCTACAGATATTCCTAAAATGAAACTGACATTAAATATATAATATATGAAACGCAAATATTAACTATCAATACCTGTAAACGCCATAGATTTTCATTAGTGGGAATGCTGCTGTTGTTGTTTATGATTACAATAGCCTGTCACTAAACAGTGTGGAGGAAGGACTGTTCTTAAAAGTAACCAAAATCATTACTGTCCTTTGATGGAAGAAGTAGGTGGGAGTTATGGTGCCAGAGAATAATTCCTAGAGTAATCTTGTTCTTAATAGTTTAGGTGCTTCACCAGACGCAAGGTCCTGCAAATATTGAAATTAAGATGCAAGAGAATAATTTCCAGAATAGTCTTGTTTTAAATAGTTAAAAAGACCTGGTAGACGATTGGTATGACGAAGCATTCTCATGTTTAGGTGCTTTCTCCAGATGCAAGACCTTCTAAATATTGAAAAGACCTCGGCTCACTATAAGACGATCTATTAGAGTGGCTGTTTTTCTTCTTCGCGGGAGATCCCGAGATGATGGACTTCCTGTCAAGCTATCCTCTCATTATCTGTAAGTGTTCAAGAGAATCCATCTCTTCATGATAAAGGGCGTTCATCCGGGATTCCGGGAGAGGGGCCTGTGTGAATCAGGGGCTGGCTGGGTGATGCAGCTCTCCTTTCATGACGCATCACAAATTCCTCCAAGTGTCGATCCTCCGAGGATCGCCTTCCCTCGGGGTCGTCCTTGTGCATGAACTGGAGGACTTGCTTCGCTTTCACGCTCTCAGCTTTGCGCCAGCAAAGGAAGCCGAAGACAGCGAACAACACTGAAATGTGAGTAAAGGTACTTTTCAGTATTTTGTGAGCAAAGTTTTAATTCATGTTTTTTTTTTTTTTTAGACAAACTGGTTAAATGTGAGACATAAAAAGCAAAAGTCACATAAACACCAGTGGCCTATTTAAGGTTTTTTTTTTTTTTTTTTCGTTTTCTTTTAGAAAATCTGGTTAAATGTGAGACATAAAAAGCAAAGGGTACATAAACACTAGTGGACACTAGTGGCCTATTAAAGGTTTTTTTTAGACAATCTGGTTAAATGTGAGACATAAAAAGCAAACGGTACATAAACACAGTGGCAGATTTAAGGTTTTTTTTTTTTAGACAATCAGGTTAAATGTGAGACATAAAAAGCAAAGGGTACATAAACATCAGTGGCCTATTTAAGTTTTTTTTTTTTTTTTAGGCAATCTGGTTAAATGTGAGACATTAAAAGCAAAGGGTACATAAACATCAGTGGCAGATTTAAGAGGGTGGGTTTTCTTTTTAGACAATTTGGTTAAATGTGAGACATAAAAAGCAAAGGGCACATAAACATCAGTGGCAGATTTAAGAGGGTGCGTTTTTTTTTTAGATAATCTGATTAAATGTGAGACATTAAAAGCAAAGGGTACATGAACATCAGTGGTAGATTTAAGAGGGTGGTTTTTTTTTTAGATAATCTGGTTAAATGTGAGACATAAAAAGCATAGGGTACATAAATATCCCCACCCCCTTCCGCCCATGGACATATATTAGTAGCAAAAAATTGCATGGTTAATGCTTATTTCAACAACTACAACAACAACATTGTCTCAATGAATATTTTTATATGCAGTTCCTATCCATAAATGATTGCAGTATTGCCATGAATTACAATTTGATAAGGTTCTATAAGAAACATTTTCTTTCAAAGAATCGGAAGGAAGTTTGTAACTGCCACTTCGCCTAATGAGGAAAGTATCTATGGCATCGTTTCTTCAGTCTCCCAATACCCACTCTTAACCAACACGCTTTAAGGACTACAATTGTCCTTTACACCTATCACATATATAGCGAATGACGTGATTATCAAGTATATGAGCAGATGTTAACATAAAACCTGGTCCCTTCAATTCCAAAAATAATATTTCGACTTACCTATAATCGCCAAAATGATATAACACCCAGAATCCAGGTCACGACCATAATAGTTGATGATGTAGTCAAGAGAGATGGCTAAGTAATAGATCCACACAATAAAGGTAATGATTGCCGCCAAGACCATGCAGACAGAACAGCCATAGTAGCGTAACAACGACGTTTCCTGTCAATGAAAACTCTTATTATAAGGCGGGTGCTAACGGTAGATATCATGCAAGCTCATTTCAAGATGAAATCAAATTACTTTTGATGAAAATTAAAATATAAACATGATTCATTAGAATCTCGGTATCTTGCACCTCTCTCTCTCTCTCTGTTTCTCTGATGATATAAACCTTATATAAATTAAAGCACTTCCGATGAAAATTAAAACATAAACATGATACATTACAATTCGGTATTTTGCACCTCTCTCTCTCTCTTCGCCAGTTTGTCTCTCTAATGAGATATATATTGTATGAATTAAAGTACTTCCAATGGAAATTAAAACATAAACATGATACATTAGAATCTCAGTATATTACAACTCACTCCTTCTCTCTCTCTCTTTCTAATAATATAAACTCTCTAATGACATAAATCTTATACAAATTTTTGTATTCTAAGATAAAAATCATTCAGTAACTCAGTATACAAATTTGCTACAATACCTTTACTTCAATCCCTACTCCAGGTGGGACAACAACAACCCTCTGTCCTTCTGGTCCTTGAGCATAGAAGACTGAAAAGTATAAAAGAAAAAATGTTTCCCTCTAAATAGATTTCAATTAATAAATAGCTGATCGTCCTGGCCTTCGTTGACAGAACATAAAATACATACAAACAACTTAGTTCTGCAATAACTTTAAGCATATAACTAAAAAGCGCATGTATACACTGTAAGCATGTAAACCAATGTAGAAAGATGATATATTAATACTGAGGATGGTAAAGCGGATGAGATAATAAAGGAAAAAAATGATACCAGGAATCTATAACATGAATGTTTGAACGGCAGGTGCCAGAATGGAAGTTGTTTGTTTGTGTAAGTATATGGAAGCAAACCTAATAATGAACATCGACAAAAATGAGAGAAGAGTCGAATAACTAAAATAGTCGAGCGATGGATGTAGCAGGTGGCGTGCTGGAAACTGGAAAGAGACCTGGAGCGTCTATGGAAGCCAAGATAGTATTATATGAAAGGACTGTTAAGCAGTGTGGATGTTAAATGCAGTTAATACATAAGCATATATATATATATATATATATATATATATATATAATATATATATATATATATATATGTGTGTGTGTGTGTGTGTGTGTTAGAAGGATGGAGAAGATGGGAAGTGTTAGGAGAATGAAGATGGGAAATATTAGGAGGATGAAGAAGATGGGAAATGTTGGGAGATAGGAGAAGATGGGAGGTGTTAGAAGGGTGAAGAAGATGGGTTTTGTAAGAAGGATGAAGATGGGAAATGTTAGGAGAATGGAGAAGATGGAAGTGTTAAGAGAATTAAGATGGCTAATGTTAGGAGGTTAGAGAAGATGGGAAGTGTTACGAGAATGAAGATGGGAAATGTTAGAAGGGTGAAGAAAATGGGAAAATGTTGGGAGGATGGAGAAAATGGGAAGCGTTAGGGAAGTGTTAGGGAGATGGAGAAAATAGAAATTGTTAAGAGGAGGGAGACGGTGCTCCATCAATAAATTAACTGCTAAAACTTCTATAACCCCAATAGCTTCATAAACCTTACATTATAACATTACAAGTTCATTAGTGGGACATCAAACACTTACATTAACTATATATATATATATATATATATATATATATATATATATATATATATCTATATATATATATATATATACATATATATATACATGGATACATCATACTACATATATATATATATATATATCATATATATATATAAATATATATATATATATACTATATATATATATATATATATATCTATATACTATATATATATATATATAATCTCTATATATATATATATATTATATATATATATAATTATATATATAAATTATTATATAATATTAATTACATATATATATATATATATATATATATTATATATATATCCTACTTAGATAGTTTTAAGAATTAACTTCCCTACTCTTAACTAACAAAATCATCTTTAAAACTATGGAGGCACCTACTCTTGCTCCTTATATCTTCAAGTGCCGTCATTGTCGGGAACGAGGACTTGCACGGACCTTCAATGACCTACAAAACGTGAAGTATTGCGTCACTCATCGACTTAAATATCCGATTTTGCAAAGTCGACGAAGAGCTGAACGCTACTAATTCAAGCTTGTCCAAAATGAGATGATCATCATATCGGGAGACGCTTTCATCTATGTAAATGATCATCTATGAGGCAACCGGCCCGTGAAATGTTACCCGGGATCCGTTTTCGGTTCCTACAATAGCAACGCCGCGCCGCTTGGTAGGCACAGTTTACCATAGACACTACTAGTAATATGGTAGAAATTAGCACAACCACACATTCATGACCGCTGTTGGCATAGCAAGCTAAATTACCATCGTTATACATTCTTCCATGCACATCCACTAAACCATAGTGTTTTCAGGTGGTTAACACTGATAATATGGCATATGACGAATATCACGAAATCCTAAGATGCAACTGGAATGTATGGACACCATAGGAAACTCTTGGCCCTCTTGGGAAACGGTCGAAACCTTACGTCTGGCAAAGCGGTAAGAGTCCTAGTAGTTGTCAGCGCGGTATTTTCAGAAACCCATTGCATAGTTTCAATCCTTTCAAAATTATGGTTGTTGACTGAAAGGTGTAAATATCCAATAACAACTGAATTTACGCACGAATCAGCACCAGTAGCACAAATAACGAAGATGACTTTAGGTCATTGTAGAGATTCGTAGTATAGATATTAGACTATATATTGCTGACGGCAACTGAGGACATAAATTATGCCGTACTGTAGAATATTTTCAAATGAAAAGAAATTTGATTTGATATAATCTATTGAAGGAAAACGACATTTGACAATGTTTCTAATCCATCACGGAAAACAAGTTATGCGTCTAAAGGAATCTCTCAGCAGACAATACACGCCCCCCCCCCCCCCCCCCCCACCCCACCCCACCACTCTTTCTCTCTCTCTCTCTCTCAGATCTTTATTTGTTGCCTAACTGACATTTTTTTAAAAGCGAGAAAATTTTTTAATAACTACAACGAAGCGCTGTTATTTAATAGTCTAACATAATATGTATTAGCTTTTATTTCTTCTTCTTTAGTTGGACCTGTGGTGCAATTTTGCTATCGAACAATTTGGTTTTTGAGGAATCCGGAAGTTGATGGCACATCTTGAACCCACTAACCATAGGGAGGAGGAATCATTATAATTAGAATACAAACGAATTCTTTTATTTTTCTCAAGATCTCTTTACAAACCGAAACCTGTTTTGATATTGTTAGGCTTTATAATTTGCGTATAACATTTCTTGGTCATTAAAATAATTCATCAACATCTTCACTCCATAAGGAATTACTTAGAAGGTATCCATATCACTTTTTATTTCATAACTGTGTTTCATTTCAAAACTGCTTCCTCCTGCAGGACTAATTGTAAAGCAGAAATTACTATCAAGTTTGATCCAACATGCCTTAAACCTTTCCTTCTAAAATGTACAAATACCGACGTCCATCAGTATATGAGTTACAATTAGAACGATAAAGAATATTTGGGGTGTAGGCGTTCCAAGAGGAAAGTACACATGACTCCTGAGGTACTAATGGTACGGCGGTAGGACTAGGGCACGGTCCAGATACTGGACCGTGGACTAGGGATACCGCGTTGGCGCGTTCCCGGCTTCCCGCCTCAGTGAGACTGTTACAGTGACAGTTACCTTGAGCAGTTGAGCTAGAGCTCGCCGGCTGGCAACAGACCAGGGCCACATCTAGAAGCAAGCTACAGTTAGCAATTTTTTTACGTTTTCCTTTATTTACTGAGTCTAATCTGTACGTGTTTGTTTGGAAATAATGGCTAATCCATGCCGTGCATACTTGTCCGTTCTAATAGGGTCTTTCCTATTGGCCCATTTGGAAGCAAGCTACAGTTAGAAATTTGATTACGTTTTCATTTATTTGCCGAGTCTAATCTGTACGTGTTTGTTTGGAAATAAGTGGCTAATCCATGGCGTGCATACTTGTCCGTTCTAATGGGGTCTTTCCAATTATCCTTTTGATATTTACAGTCTTTTGTTTATAGGATTAAGCTCTATTGCGGCATATTGTTACTTTATATCTGTGGTGATACAGAAGATATAAAATACAAGTTATTAGATAAATGCGTGGATCGATGCTTTAGTTGAGAAAAAAATAAATCGATGAATAAATTAACTAAATAAACACATAAAACAGTGCTATTGATATGTCACACAGTCCCATAGTTAATAGCAATTCCTAAGATTCATGTGCGAATTCCGTAGATGTACGTAATTAACTGCTGCTATACAAACATTGCAAATAATACATATGATAAATGGTAAACAAAAAGGATATTCCTGGAGAAAAAAAAATGATAGACGTGTGGGCTAATTTATAGGACCGTGAGATTTTAGTATCAGGAATATTACAATTCGTCACCTTCTCTGAATTAACATTAACATGACAATCAGAAAGTTAATGGGTTCTTTAATCCTTCCACTATGTTCATTATCCAATGAAAAAAATATGTTTAATTACATGACAGACCAATAACAATTATTATATATAATTATTAGATATATATATATATATATATATATATATATATATATATATATATATATATATATATATATATAATATAAAAGTGAATAACACAGGAAAAATAATATGCAGAAACCCGTACCGAGCGAGCTCTTTCGTCCTTTAATGAGACACTGTAGATTTCTATATCCATAGCAGTTCTTCACCTCTGGAAGAAGATGACTCATTCACGTCACATTGAGTTCATGTTCACAGGAAGTTTATTCAGAAATAGTCACCGACGGGCACGGCAGTTATTATGAGGAGGGTGATGTGTGTATGTATACAGACAGATCTTTGCAAAAGGTTAACCCAGGAATATTTCGTTTTCTATGAAACGGATTTGTAACGTTTTCTATGGTTCTCAGTGCGCTGTAACTTCCGAGTTCGTTATTGAATGTAAGTAGAATTCAACTGTGACGACCAGCCTTATTAAGTCATGACCTTCCCTGGAATACATAAAGATAAGTAAGGCAAACCATTGTGATGTCTTTAACTGCCGTCTGTTCCAAGTACGAAGGCACTTTAGTTAAGTCGTTCGAGCAACAACAACAAAATCACGGATTGTGGATACTACCCTTTCCTTGCGACCTTGACCTGTCATAATCATCTGTGATATTTCCTGGATCCCCTTATAAACAGAAGAGTTTATAGTTAAAATAAAAAAAAAAAAATTCTGTTGCCAAACCAAAATGCGGCCTTGTCCCAGAACAGCCTGTATCTTCTAGACAGCCATTAGGAGGGATAAGTAGAATTTTATGATCGGATTAGTGAAAGCCGAATTGAGAGATGCAGATTAACAGAAGTCGGTTTTATAAGTCAGGAAGAAGTTTGGTAACTTAGCTAATGACAGCCATGTTCGTATAGTCGTTTTGGTTTTACAGTAAGTAAAAAATTTATGAATCAAATCTGGGAAAAGCGGCAACGTCGAAAACGCATAATAAAGTGCATGTCCGTAGTCATTTGGTTTGAATATAGGCGATAAGTTGTTATTAGAAATGAAAAGGTAGTATGTGGTCGCGTGAGGTAAGAGTGACACATTGTCTTAATTCATATTTTCATGTTTTATCTTTAACAATATTCTATTGACAATACTGCCCTCAATTATAATTACAAGGCTCTCAAATAGATCCTTCTTCTTCTTCTTCTTCTCTTCTATTTTGCGGCATTCTCACGGTTTCAAACGGCTCATTATTACCTTGTAAGAACCTGCTGAACTGTTATATATATATATATATATATATATATATATATATATATATATATATATATATATATATATATATGATATATATGTGTGTGTGTGTGTGTGTTGGGGCTGGGCCTTCGTCTAATAAGGACCTGCGATATTACACGCAAAGGTCGGTTGGTGTAAGTCCCATCCTCGTTGGAGTATCATGGACTTCGATGATAATTCTAAGTTTCATTCAGTCACTTCTTTCTGATGTAAGGATTGAGTCGTTTGAAAAACAGAGTACAAAAATAAGATATATCTTCTATCTTACATCGTGAAGTGATCTAGAGAAGATTTGATAGGGAAGAGTGCTAACTGAAGTCTGACATACAATTTGTTTTACAAAATCATAGGTAAGCAAACACTAGCTCAACATACGAACATACACACAGATGACATATGCGACAAAAGTCACGTAGCACGGTTTTGGGTTATAGGTCAACATGGTTTTTCAAGCGAAAGCATTGCCGACGATTCACACAACAATGGATTTGATGACTACAGGTGCCTGCTAATTAGGACGCTGATACAACATGTCAAGGCTGAATCAACTTTACTTTATCACTAACTATCACACTCCTGCAAGCTCATATGTGACCCCTTGCGTCATTGGTTCAATTTAATCATAGATTTTAGTTTTTATATATGGAATGTCACATACATTCCTACATATATATGTAAACACTTACATAATTGCTCGGTCGGCTACAAAACCAAACACTGAACATTACCCAAGACATGAAGTTTGACTTGCATTTGACCCATAGGAATGTAATACAGAAATTAATTAACTCATAACTACCAACAGGTGGTTAAGGAATGATATTCAATTGGTTATGCGTAAAAAATCAGATATATAGAAAATACTTATAAGTAAAAAAAAGTTCTTAGTGTGCACAAATAAAGATTCACGTATGAGGTATAAGAATATAAGACATATGCATATGATAATAATAGTAAATAATAAAGATCCCGTGATATATAATGATACAGTTTTATACTTCTACTCATGAAGATACATATACTACAGAAAATAATAATGTACTCCTGATAATTGCAGAACATAAAGATTTACATGATAAAAATCGTATATTAACTGCAATTAGTAGTATGATACAAGGTAACAGATTGATTATAGGCTACCTGATTTATATATATATATATATCTATATATATATATATATATATATATATATATATATATATATATATATTGATTCAAATAAATATGATCAATATATGTGCACTTAATACAAATGATTAACATAAATGACTATAAGTGATTAATCTAGGTGCACTTTAAATAGATTCCTAGTGCGTATATGCACAGATATATATTGATTCATTGATTAACTTCCATATTCTTCATATAAGCACGCTGATAGATATATAATGATTGTGATACTGATACGGATTCTGTTCTTTACTGATACTCTATAAATGGTACTGATACAGATTCTGATCCTTTACTGATACTTTATATATGGTACTGATACAGATTCTGATACTTTATATATGGAATACATAGCCAAAGAGATACCTACTACACATTTAACTAGCGTTCCGAACAACTTTTCGCCCATTACACAGTTCCAGACAACCTCCTAGAGGCAAATGAAATGGCCAATTCCAAATGGTTCTAAAAACAACGGAAAATTGTCTGGGCAGGGTCCGACGTTCTGTTTGATCATCCATACTTGTTCTCTGCATCCTATGCCATAGAAATACGTTCGCGATGAATAAAATCATCCCCAGCACAAGGTCTGCGCCAGCAAAACGTAGAGTTGAATACCCCTCTTTGGTTGTAAGCGTGGGAAGAATGTTCCTTTGTAGTCAATTCCGAGAGTTGCTGGACCACCTCCGCATTAAAAACGAAATTAACGCTGGGATGCGGGTGACGGTCCAGGAAATCCCAAAATAAGACTGTTCACTTATGAGCCTTGAGGGTTCTTATTCCCTTAACATTGTAGGTGGTCGTTAATTCACTGCAGCCGTCCACAGCGACGAACAGTTTGAAGTTGTAGACGAATTGTCCAGGCATGCGACGTGAAACTCTCCGACTGCGAGGTGTAGCCAGGTTCCGTTAATCAGCCTGTAAGTGAACTTATACTTGTCAAAAGGTAAAGTAAATTCAGACAACGTTCAAATATGTGAGGGAGAGAGCCGTTAAGGACTAGAGATGACCCACATGAATTCGCTGATATGGTGGAATTCAAAAGAGTCAGCTGTACAAACTTTTTTACCCATGGCATTAGAACAATGAGTGAAGCTATCCAGGCCTCTTACGACTGTAAAAATATCCATATTAACGGATATTAATACGAATCCAGAAAAAAAAATTTATATTACTAGTAGTAAGCTACTAGACATATAAGTGGGAAAAAGAGCTATTTTGTAAGATTGCCAGTCAACATAAGAATCAAAGGGAATATTAATCATAATTCTGTAATTCTCTACACTTACTGAAATTAAGCTGTGATAAAATTCGATCCTGTGTGCCCCTAACAAAGGTTCATATCGAAGTTTCTCACGCGCATCCTCTAAGGGTAATGTTAAAAATTTAATATGCAAGAGATGCAACAAAAGCACTCGCTTTGTAACTAATTCATATATAACCTTTGGATTTTTTCAAGAAAATGTGACATTTTCCCATGAATATGATCTACTTTTGAAATGTAATATGCTAATGTTACAAGTAAATATTGCATATCCATGACATGATTTATATTACTAAAACGCCTATTTACCAATGTCATAAGCTGATTCATTGACTCTAATTGTCTGTGAAGTTCAGAGAAAACTAATTCATTTTGATGTTATAGAAATTCTATTCGCTTATTTCGTTCATTAATTTTAAAACGATTTGCAATTCCCAAACTAATCTTGCATTGAGCACTGTGAATGAGAATGGGTTACGACTTTTGTACACTAACGACCTATGATCCACCTATGAAGTTCACGAGCTAAGCATTCCACTCCAGCTGGCTTGTTTTGCAAACGCAAGACAACAACACAGCTACAGACAAAGCCTGTGCAAGCGGATTATCTGGGTTAAAAGGAAAATGATGCTTGTGCAATTGATTCAGTGATTCAGCATAACGCAATAAGGCGCTTTTAAAATTAATTACATCATCTCCTGGCAAGAAAAACTGCCCACAAGTCAACTTTAAGAGTTACGTTACTTGCTGTGATAAATACATCCTTAGTGCATCCAATGATAGAGCCATGTGTAAATTGGATATTTTTTGTTTTAACACTCCACCCACACAAGAAGAATGTCTGAAAAAACAGTGCCAAACTTGAACAATATAAGTTTCACGTTGGAAACTTGCAAAATAGTAAAATATATGTAATTACTTATATTAAATTTGATATTTCTTATTCAAAACTAATGAAAAAATTTTCCATACAAATTTCATATATATTATTTACCCTGTAAGATTCATTATAGGTATACATTTTCACTTCTAGCCTTTCTTACTTTTAATTAAATTTTTTTTTCATTGACTACGAATATAAACCATTGGAATATAAACCATTGTCAGTAGGGTTTTGATATGTTTTGAACCTTTAGCCTATTTGTTGTTAATATCCTTAGAATACTGAACGGACTACTAAACTTAGTCGTTAAGTTATAGTTCAAACCTTTATGTATATATATAATATATATATATATATATATATATATATATATATATATAGATATTTTATGAACACCTACTGGTTATGGTTATGTTTTAAAAGTTTAGCGATTTTATCGTGATTCCTTTTCATTATAATTTGTAACTCTTCCAACTTCTTACGAAGTATGTTATGTTGGCTTACACTTGTATCCATAATACTTTATATTTGATAAATTAGTGGTTGGCTTGAATATGTGGAAAAGTGTCCTAGCGGCCGTACCGTATAAGGCTACTTGCGGTATCATTTTTATAAATACATGATATGAATGATTAATAGTACTTAAAACCGCGAGATCCATAACCATGAGGAGACTGGTGAGACATTTAACACTTTCCTATTTACTCGTTCTACCAAACCGATTGACTCTGGGTGATAAAACATGGTATTGATTTTCTTAATGCAAAGGAATTCACACTACGAGTTAAAGAAATGATTTTTGATTACACCACCCGAGTCAGAGATTATCATGTGTGGAATTCCGTGTTTACAGATGTAGCACTCATAGAATTTCCTAGCTCATTCCATTGCGGTTTTTATTTTTTAGTGCTATTAATCCTGTATAATGTGGCAAGGCACTATTAACACTAAGAGGTGTTTATTCCCTCTGTCAGACTCATAAAATCCTGTTAATAAAACTGAGTGTACTCTTTCAAAGGGTTGATTTGGCACGGGATAGCCCCTAAACTGACAGGTGTCTTAACGTGTCCCCTTTTTTTATATATATATCTGTAAGCATTGTAAACCCGTAAAATAATGATTTGGCTTTCTGTGACATAATAGAGAACCCTGGATGACCATGTAATGGATTAGAATGCAACCAGTTTAGGATGATTGGTATAAAAGAGATTGGTAATACTACCTGGTCGTTAGTCACCTGCTGTGTTCTTCGGGTTTTCCTCGTCACGGACCTACATAAAATATTACCTTTGATTACATAATTCTGCTGCACATAATTTAAATATACTTTTGCTTTAGGATTTCCGTTCAAAGCATTTATTGTTTTGCTTAACTGCTGACCCTTACTTTGTTCAGTTTGTAACAGTTCAGCGCTCCAACCCAGGTCTTCAATGTTCACGATCTCTTGGGTTAATGAATTTTCTTGTTCAGATGTTTCTATATCTTTTAGTCCAACTGATGGTTCCTTACAGTATGGTGTGGGATTGCGGGATAATGCGTCAGCTATAATATTTGCTTTCCCAGGTAGGTATCCTATCTTGGCTCCAAAGACCTGAATGATCATATGCCACCGAGTTCCTTTGGGACTGTGATTAAAGCCTTTGGAAAACTCAGTAAGGGGCTTATGGCCAGTAAGGACCTTAACAGGATAGCCGTAGATTATGAACTTAAAATGTACTAGTGAGTTAACGATACCTAGCCCTTCCTTATCTATTACAGCATATTTACTTTCAGAGGACTTTAGTTTACGTGAATAAAAAGCTATAGGAAAGAACTGTTTATCATATTGCTGAAGTAGTACCCCTCCTACTCCTTGATCTGAGGCATCTGTTACAATAAAAAAAAATTCCTTATTAAGATTAGGGAATTTTAAGACAGGTGAATTGCATAATTCCACTTTAAAGATATCGAACGCCTATTTATGCTTTTCAGACCATAATAAATCTACGCCTTTCTTCGTACGATCTGTTAAAGGAGCTGTTATGATTGAATAGTTACACATAAACTTATGATAGTAATACCCATTACTGCCCAAAAATGCTGTATCCCCTTTATGTTAATAGGTACCGGAAGTTACGAATAGCCGACACCTTACCATGGACCACCTAAAGACCTTGACTAGACACATAAAACCTAAATAGACATGTTCAGGTTTAAAAAAACTCACATTTAGATATTGTTTACTCTGAGATTGTGTTGGCTTAGTCTCTGTAGCACTAGCCCTAGTTTATGTGAATGTACTTCTAAGGTATTAGAAAAAATTACAAGACCAACCATATAGGCATGTAGGGTATCCCCTAACAAGTCTCCAAACACTATATTAATCATTCTGGTGAATGTAATTGGGGCGCAACATAAACCGGAAGGCATATGTAAAAATTGATAATGTCCTCCAAGTGTGCTGAAGGCGGTGTATGAGGTGCACCCACTTAGCTAATGGTATCTGGTGAAAAGCCTTTAAGTAAGTCCAAGCTGGTGAAAAGAAATTTTTTTTTTCTGACCTAACAAAGATACGATAACGTCGGTACATGGCACTGGAAACGCTTGGGAATCGTTTCCTCGTTTAAGCAACGGAAATCTACGCAGATACGCCAAGTCCGATCTTTTTTAGGTATGACGTTTAAGGGAAAAATTATATGGGCTATTTGATTTCCTAATGACTCCTATTACTAACATTTTTTTCAACTTCGTCATTTATCTCATTTTGAAATTTCACTGGGAGTCTATACGAAGGTACGTATATAGCTTATGTTTGTCTTTTAACCGTATTTAGTGTTCCATGACATCCGTTTTCCCAAAAGATCACTCGCTAGTGGGGAAAACATCATGATATTCAGATAAAAGATAAAATAATTTCTGCTGAATCTCCTCTTCTTGAATGACTTTATTGATTTTACTTTGGATAGATTGTAAGAGGGATTCGTCGACAACAGGTTGAGCGTGATTAATTTTAGCAACAGTAAAAATGCGATATTTATAACTTCCATGTCCACGATATATATAGATTTTTGTTGATTACTAGATTGGTATTCAAATGGTTACAGACTTCATTATTAACTTGTTGCTGTGAGTCAACAGTGTATAGTGCTTGTTTCGGGGAAATCCATTATATTTCAGAGTGTCAGGAAGGATTAAAATTTCAGACCCCAGCAAAGTCTTTTTACACACACTAAGACATTCGAGGGTGCATTCGTCTCGAGATTCTGCGTGCAAACCGCGATTGCGGGTGTGGGAGAATTATGTTGGGTTGGTTGAACAATATCTGCATTAATGAGATAAGTGATTGGTTCCTCTATATAAGTTATTGTTTGATTAACGGC
Source organism: Macrobrachium nipponense (assembly GCF_015104395.2). NCBI lineage: Eukaryota > Metazoa > Arthropoda > Malacostraca > Decapoda > Palaemonidae > Macrobrachium > Macrobrachium nipponense. The sequence continues at coordinate 11,608,581 of NC_087205.1, read as the reverse complement.
CTCTTTTTTTGTCCAAAATGGGTTTTAATGGGTTAGAAGATTTATAGAATTTTCCTTTCATAAACATGCCTTGTTTGGCAGGAGGTAAGATAATGTTTTTTATGCCCATAGATGGATATCCTACATTTACACCTAGATACATATCAATGTTTTTTATAACTATAAGGGTATCTGTAAGCGTGCGCTTACCCGCCCTGTACTGAATCTGAGTTACCCCCATGACACTTAACTCGTTATTGCCAATTATTGAAAGACCTACTCTGGACTTCTCAATAGGGAAGTTCGAAAACAACAGACGGTAAGTCCGTAAACACATGATATTACGTGGACTACCGGAATAAAAAAACAATGTAAATGGCTTATATTCAATATTTACAGCATGTAAAGTCGGGCATAATCCTCCATTACTTATAATAGCTTATTGTATTAGAAACTACGGGAACCTGATCTGATTTATTTGATACGGTCATGTGATTCATAGGAAAATTCCTTTTCAATTCAAAATGGTGTTGGTGAATGACCCAACATCACTTCCCCCCCTCCCCACCCCCCTCACTGGAGTCGCTTACGTGGAATTTGCTTTGCTTCCAACACTCGGAAAATTTGACTGACTCTGACTGTCTTGCTAGATGGCTCAGTAACCTATTTGCTTGTTCCTGCTTCTGAGCAGAGCTATTATTTGCTTGTTTCTTTTTGTGATAATGTGCATACTTCTTCTTGTTAACATTGGCAACGTTTTGTATGTTTTCAGCATTACTTAGCTTCTGATGACGTAAAAAACATCGAACGTAAGATTGACTTGAACTATTATGAATTGAGCGTTTACTATTTAAACAAGTTATCCCTTCTACGTTATTATTAACTATATGTACTTGCTGTGGTTTACTTTCATTCTTTGCTACAATAGCTCCTCAATAAAACACCGTTCTAGGCTTCTGGTAACATAACTGTTATGAATGTTAAATATGTTAGCCTAATGAAATCTTTTACAGACATGTTATCCCTTGCAATCCAGCCGTATTGTTTAAAGTTAAGTTGAGTAATAGAGATTAAATTTTAAGCATATAACTCAAAGAACTCAAGGCTAAAACTGCCTCCAGGACCTTGCAAAGGAGCAATTATTGTCCTGACCCGAAATAATGTTACCTCTAATTTATCCAGTTTTGTAAGGGCATTCCACTTGCTTTGTATTTTTTCTTATCAATACGGTTCCTAGCGACCCTATCAATGTATCTGTATAAATACAAACATCCACTGCGTAAACGCATATTCAATATTTAATATGATTTGTTACGTACAGAATTAATAGTGTCCCCCAAAATAATAAGATTAACACAGAAAATATGATTCAAATATTTCAGGAGAACTTCTGGAAAAAACAAAGTTGACAGAAACTCAAAGATAAAAAGCCTGCAGGAGCAAAGTCCCAATTATGTAGATAATTTATGTAAGAAAGTAAGATTAAGAATGTCTTGTAACTCACCCACAAGGACAACGAATTCTACCTGCAAGAAGAACACTCCAAGTTACACACACCAAATGAATAAAAAAGTTGTACTTAGCTTGATATTTAAGAGGAAGGTCTCGGTGTTGTGATGACGACATGGCCTTGGCTCTCCCGTCACTGCTAGGTGGGTGACCCGGTGCTCAGCTTGCGTTCCGATTGTGCATTGTTTGTTTGTTGAATGATTTGTTTCCCATTGCTGGGTCGATGAAGATCCGATGCCGAAGACACGTCCTGTTTGTTTCTCGAAGATATGCAATGTTGAAGACACTCAATAAACGATGATACAACCTCTTGAATGATTCTTAATGAAAGCTATCTCTTACGGTTAGGAGGATGCTTGTGTTGCCGTCGGAGACACTAAGTTGCTTGCAGATTCTCGTGCCTTGTTAAGTTGCTTGCAGATTCTCGTGCCTCGCTAAGTTGCTTGCACATTCTCGTGCCTCGCTAAGTTGCTTGCAGATTCTCATGCCTCGCTAAGTTGCTTGCAAATTCTCGTGCCTCGCTAAGTTGCTTGCAGATTCTCGTGCCTCGCTAAGTTGCTTGCAGATTGTCGTGCCTCTCTAAGTTGCTTGCAGATTCTCATGCCTCGCTGTTATTGACTTCTGATATGTTACATGTTTCTAAGATTTGTAATTCTTTGGATGGTATGGGATCATCTTCTCTCTTCTATTGGCTATTCGCTGCCACCATTGTTGGCTATAAGGACCTGCGATATTATACGCAAAGGTCGGTTGGTGTAAGTCCCATCCTCGTTGAAGTATCATGGACTTCAATGATAATTCTAAGTTTTATTCAGTCACTTCTTTCTGATGTCAGGATTGAGTCGTTTGAAACACAGATATATTCTTCTATCTTACATCGTGAAGTGATCTAGAGAAGATTTGATAGGTCTTCCAATGAAGAGTGCTAACTGAAGTCTGACACACAATATGGTTTACAAGATCATAGGTGAGCAAACACTAGATCAAGATACGAACATACACACAGATGACATATGTGACAAAAGTCACGTAGCACGATTTTAGGTTATAGGTCAACATGGTTTCTCAAGCGAAAGCATTGCCGACGATTCACACAACAATGGATTTGATGACTACAGGTGCCTGCTAATTAGGACGCTGATACAACACGTCAAGGCTTAGTCAACTGTACTTTATCACTGCCTATCACACTCCTGCAAGCTCATATGTGACCCCTTGGGTCATTGGTTCAATTTAATCATAGTTTTTAGTTTTTATATATGGAATGTCACATACATTCCTACATATATATGTAAACACTTACATATATATATTATATATATATATATTATATATATATATATATATAATATATATATTATATGGTAAATCACTTTTACCAGGTTAAGTAAATAGTTTACTAAACCTGCAGAGCCACTGAAAAACGTCTAATCATCCATGTAAATTTTGAGTGTTGATGCATTAAATTCATTATGGTATTATTATTTGTTAGGAACAATCGGTGGATTGTTGCCTCCTTTGTTTTTGTTTTTAATTGCTGGCGAGTTGACGTCTGTTGGATAGCGTCAAACTTCGTCAGTCAGGTTCTGGAGGGCAGAACGACCAATCAGGTTCAGAGCGGCAAAGAGGCAGAGTCTTGGCAGCAGAGCAGCGGAGAGTATCTGAGGACGAGTTGGTGGTTGTATCAACCCTGTCTTGATCGTCCAGTGGTCGAGGAGGAACTCCATATTGTATCTGAGGACGAGATGGTTGTTGTATCAACTCTGTCTTGATCGTCCAGCATTCGAGGAGGATGTCCATATTGTTTCCAAGGACGAGGTGGCTGTCGTATCGGCTCTGTCTTGATCGTCCGGCATTGGACTGTTGTCCTCATTGTTTGAGGAAGTGTTCCCGTTTTGCTCTGTGTATCATTATGCCGCTTCAGTGTTAATTTTAATTATGTATTATGCTGCCTATTTCTATTTATTATATTCACAGATTGTTATTGCCCTTATACAGCCTATTTTGTCATTATTTTGGCTTTGTTATTGCAGGGTGGATTTTATTGATTCTTCGACTGGTTTTACATATTATTGTTAGTTGATAATTTTTTTTGCCACCCAGAACCTTGACTCGCTGTATATTATGTATTTAACTCTGTAAATAAATTAATTTTTAGGCAACTTTTTTTTTGTTTTCTTATGCCCCTCCCTCCTTTGTCACCTGTCGTCAGTCATTACAGCCCAATTGCTTATTATTTTTAAGAACCTGTCGATCTCGAGAGTCGAGATCGTATTATTATTATGAAATCAGATTGTCCTTTCATAAAGAGCGCAAAGAAAGGAGAATGATTAAGAGCAACCAAAATGTGCTCCGCACTGTTTCTTTAGAAACCTAAGTACAGTAAATTGTAGATCTCGGGTAAAGCCCATAAACAATGGATTATAACCTCGAGGGTGAGATTTAGAAGGATAAATAAGTCCGGCAGAGCTGTACTCTTTCCTGGCCACATCATAGCGATCTTTGAATGTTAGATAGACTTGTAATTTTTACTGTGGTCATGTTGAAAGTTTAGCGTAAATTGTTGTTGTTGTTTGAGATCAAGCTGCCTTATGCCCGCACCGGCTCTTGCTCATAGAGCAGCCCGTAGAATTGGTCTTTCAACTTTCAGAAGATAATGTTCTCAATAATGTTTTCAAACAAGTAAACGCTCACTGGCACATAGACTTGGCGCTACTTTCTTATAGGTTAAGATTGCAAAGGTGTTATGAAAATATCTTTTCAAAGTTTTACAACATAGGTTCCGTAGAAACAAGTGAAGTTTGATATACAGTATTTGTGAATGTATGGAAGGAATCCATGTAGCTAGATATATTCGTAAAGTTTGATGTAATCAAAGTTTTATTGCTGGTAAATTGCAATATATTTTAGTCTTTCAGCATGAAAAATTAAGACAATGCCATGAATTTTGCACCAGTGACGGTTATCGAGAAATGTAAGGCCTTACTAACTAAAGCAGAGTTCCAGTTATGTTCGAAATTGAGATACTTTTTCTTGAGACGAGACTCGCAGAATAATTGTGAAGGCTGAATTTGAGAAAGTTCTTTCATCATGATAATAATATTATTCTTAACGTAGTCAAGCCAACAGAGCCTGCCCATGATATGCCCTGTTTGTTAGCTAAGCGATGCAGAGGGTAAACATGTATAATTCCTCATGAATTAATTATATTTAAGTCCTGTTTTGTTGGTAAATTCAGGCGGTCTCTAAATACTCCCACGCTTTCCACTGGTGTTACCATGGAAGATCTTGTGCAAGCTATAGTACAAAATTTAGAAATGAGTAATGTGATGATAAACACCTAGGAAATTTTCTTAAATCAATTGAATAAAAGTTTTGGAAGATAAGTATATCAAAATTGATAATAATGATAACATGACTATAATTCATTGTGATACAGCCGTTTGCAAATCCATACCCAATTATTGTTAGTGGAAATGGAAATTAAACTAACTGAAAATAACATAAATATCTATTTTTGAAATTCAGCAACATATAATAACAAATTATTTCATCTATAGAGATTTGATCGCCTATATTATTACCAGTAGAGAAATTTATCTAAATTGTACAGGAAGTTAAATTCAAATGTGGTTGGAATTCACAATCTCAGTTTGAATGTTTACATTTATACCGATTCATTTCATATCATTTCGGGATAGTTCCTGACGCATCAGTTTCTTTGATTTCAATATCCAGTGACAGCTGCATGGAAATTTTCGATAATGAGTTAAGTAACTGCATTGCCGAATAAACAAATTAATGATTTTTATATTGAGAGAAATTCTCTGTCTTTCTACTTAATGAAAGTAGGCCCTTGAGCTAAGTGGGACCACAGACTTTTTTATTTAAAATTATAAAAAGAAATAACAGTTTGTCTTATACTTTATTACTATATGGCATGCTTGATATAACTAATTGCTATTTACATTATGCTAAATAAGTTATTTATTTATTTTTCATCTTTTTTTTTTACTTTAGCTTTTAGGTTGCCAAGGGCTCAAGGTTCGTCATCTTAGAAAATTCTGCAAATAAGTGAACTCAGCCATATTAGTGATATATAAGCACAACTTTACTCTATCCCATAAGCAAAGTATAGAGAGAGATGTTACTCACTGTATGATTTTATTCCTTTCTGGGCCAAGAGAAAAAGATTCATCTCCATCAAGGGATCCACAACCATCCACTAGGTGCTGCTCCTCTGCCTTGGAACACGGCGCATTTAGGTAACGAGGTAGTACTGACCCTATTGCATGCTGCCACTGCAGTACCATGTCAGTTACATAACTGACCTAACATTTGCAATTCCCGTTTACATCAAGAAGTTCTTCAGGAATCTGAGTAATGCAAAGACTTATGCACTTTTTCCGTCTTTTCTTTATTTGCATTCTAATACTCATCATTATACAGTTTACGAAAGGAAAAGCACAGACACGCATTTTATATATTTGCACATTATGCACTTAAGATCATATTTCTGCGCGTCCTTATGCTTCACTTTTGTGAATTGGGTTTGCAGGGAAAATCTCCAAAAAAATGAGAGAGATGTTTAAGAATGAAAGGGAATGGTAAATGGACCGTGAAATGGGCCATGTGCTTAGATCACACACTAATTAAAGATATCAAGTATGAGTTCAAAAGGTAGAAGAAAGGATGGGGAGATGTTTGAAAAGTCTGGCCATTCATAAATATTTGATAAGTCCACTTACGTTCTCTTAGAACCGCTATTGCCTTGATTACCGGAGATGCATCGAGAAACTATGTCTTTATAAAATATGAAGTAAAAACCTTAATGTTAAGTTGCTTTTGATCCAAATAGCACTTATTCACTAAAGAAATTTGTGGGGATTGCTCTAATGAGCAATTACTGAGACATAAGACATATATTTTTATAGGGAATATTTAATGAGTAGAAATATAGTCTGCATATGGGGGAATACAATATAAATAAATATCAAGGCATTTGATTTGTTGATCTTATATAACTTTGCAAATCAAAATCAAAGGGATCTGATTTGTTGATTTATATAATTTTGAAAATAAATATCAAGGCACTTGATTTGTTAATTGTATATAATTTTGCAGATAAATATCAAGGTACTTGATCTGTTTATATAATTTTGTAAATAAATATCAAGGCACTTGATTTGTTTATAAAATTTTGTAAGTAAATATAAAGGCACTTGATTTGTTTATATAATTCTGTAAATAAATATCAAGGCACTTGATTTGTTTATATAACTCTGTAAATAAATATCAAGGCACGTGGTTTGTTGATTTTATATAATGTTCTATACATGGTACTTTGGCAAAAGCGAAAACAAAGCCTTTTTTCTTAAAAACACAGAGAAAGAGACAGAGAGAAAAAAGACAAACAAGCACTAAAAGGGTCCCAAAGAGTGGAGTCTGGCGCCAGTACATCGTCTGGAAGGTCGCCAAAGAATACAATTTGCTGCCACGACTAATCGGAGTGAATTAATGAAAATATCACGTCGTGCTCGAAACTAAAAACCAACCTAACATTTTTTAAGTAACAAAATTATATCGTTAAATCTAAAGCCGACGAGGAAACGTTCTCTGCATTGAAGTAGAACACGGAAATCTGTTGATATTTGGAAACGCTGGCGACTGTCGGTAACCTTCATCAAACAGTTGCCAGATTCAAGATGAATTTTTTTTCCCTTGTCACTGGCCTCCAAGCGATAATGTTGTCCTAGGACAAAGTGACTTTTGACAGCATCAGACCAGCTCTTTTTAGGTGGGGTAGGGTGGTGTAGGAGGAGGCGGAGGTTGGGGTTGGGTTGGGTAGTGTCATCTGGTAGCTTACCAGTGAAAAGGCCGCTAAAAAGGTGCTATCATACCGACGCATTAGCCTCTCTTCGAGAGGAGTGTTACCGCACTTATACCAGCACATGCCCTTCGCCTCAGTATGGTAAAGTTTGAAAGGGATGAAGAGTTTTGATGTTGACCTCCTGTCTCAGAGAAAATCACTAACCACCTCCTTCTGCTGCATGATAAGAATGATGTTTCATGTCATATTCAGAATTCTTCTTTGTTGCTCTACCTGTAAAGCTAAAATTCGTTTATTATTGTGCTGTCTGTTATATTCTACTTTTACAAACTGAGAACCATCGACAAACTTTTTGAAAATGATGAAATAAATAAATGGCATATTCTACCTATTTTTTTTTTACCAAAAAGTTTATATTTCATTTTATTTCATTTTATTTTTACCAAAAAGTGCATCTCTACTTATTCAGCGACTACTCTTTCTGCGTGCGATGGGAATGCAGCACTTATGCCGAATGCAAGTTATATGATTTTAAATTGAACTGGAATGTCACGTTTTGTTTTTCACTGGCTACCATCAAAAAGAAGAAACCTTTGCTCACAAAATAAAGAGAAACGCCTACTGCCTGGTTGCAGTTTAGCAAATGCTAAAAAAAAGCATAGGATATATCTTCACTAATACTTATTCAATAACTTTAAAAGGGCTATGAAGGTTACTGGAACCAAAAGCAAGAACGAAATTTTTAACACTAGTAGTAACAGTAATCTAAAAAAAAAAAATTATTTCTGTTGCACTGACTGGAAAAGGTCATTGTAGAATCTCAGGCAAAAATACTCTTTGCAGAGTACCTAGTTTCCCATGTCAATTAAAACCTTTCACACACACACACACTTTTTTTTACAGATGAACCTCATTCCATAATCTTGTATAGCTCCCAAGCGTAAAAGTATTCCAGTCACGTGTTACCTCTGTTTGAATTGTTTAACGCAGAATTATTAGATGGCAATCCGGATGGGCCCAAAACCTTTGACCCACTTTATCTGGGTCACAAGCAGGCCCAAAATCAATTACTCACTTTATCCGAGTCACAAGCAGGCCCAAAACCAATGACCCACTTTATCTGGTCACAAGCACCATTTGGAAAAACAGTGTGATCGTAAGATCTCTGATAGTTATCCAGAATTAATCTAACTCTATTTGTTTATTTTGTCTTTCTTTATATCTTTCCCTTATCAGACTTAAGACACCTCAGTGATTGATAACCTCCATTATTTCATTCCGTGAACGATTATCTGGTTTCTAGTTCAAAAGCGAAAATAAAACTGGACAATAATAAAGGAATGTGTAAGAAAACGAATTAGAAAGATACATCCCAGCGATGATCATATTCTCAATGACAAGGATAAAACTCTGATGAAAATATATTTAAATACTAAATAAGTCAAACGTCCTACGTTCGAGATGTGACTCTTTTTACGAAGATAAGATACTGTATATTTAAAGGTGTCAGTAACAGCCTGGTTAGCAAATGTCTCCACAAATGGAGGAATTGGCACAAAAAATTACCTTGAGTACAGGTTATTTTGACAAATTCTCGATCAGAATTAAGAGCATGAACAAAAATTTATTGTTTAATAAAAGATTATGATTTTTTCCCCGGCTAACAAATAAAAACAAAAAATCCTTTCTTTATTATCCAAAGAGATGTTTTATTATATGAATAAATTCTGAATAATAACCGAGGAGATATAACGGATCTTTAGGTCAATCATCGTCCTCAGTGGCACTTGAAGATAATAACAATTTTTGGACCCTGTCAGTAAAATTAAAAGAAATTGGATTTAGATGTTAAAGCCACTTTATATAACGAATAATTACTTTTCGAATGATGTGCATTTATGGTGAATAAAAACAAATTGTAATTGAAACCAAGTTAGTCAAAATAGTATTTAGAAAATGAATTAGTATTGTTGTCTTGACCTCGTAAGATACTTTCCCTGTTGCATCTATGGCAACAGGGGACGATCAGGTTATGAAAGTAATATTAGTAGACGTTAAAAAAATAAATACATAATGATACACACACATATGTATATATATATATATATATATATAATATATATATATATATATATATATATATATATATATATATATATATATATATATATACAAAATATATTTGTTATTTACTTTCTTTTTTTCTTTTTCAAGACAGTCCATTTCAGTACTTTTAGTTTCTCATGACATAACACAAATAAACTAATAAATATTCTCATGACTAAATGAGGGAATAATTGCTTCTTTTTCAGAAAAATACTCACAGACCTGAGGAGGTTTAATTTCTTTAGTCGTGACTTGAGAACCACTCAAAACACATTGTGGACTGGAAAAAAAAATATGGAAATGACTAAAAACAAACCACTTCTCATGTGTATTAAATTATTAACTGACTTTGGATATCATTTGAAATTGTAGCTTCACTTACTATGAACTATTTTTCTAATTGCATGCAAATATACATTTTTTTCTATCTCTTAAGTTTTAAATACTGATGCACATTTAAGCAATGAATATCAATGTCAATAAAATCACTCTCATACTCTCATATATAATAGCAAGAATGCACACAAAAACCTCACACACACAACACACAAAACACGCACACACATATACGACCTTTAGCTTGGTAAGTGAAAATACTACCTATGACACAGCAAGCACGTATGCTCTTTATTATTGAATAATCTTACAAGGCTTAGAAAATGTTTAAAAATAAAAGCATAGATATATCAGAAAACATATTCCAAAATTGGGCACATAGTAAGATTACTAATACTAGCACCAAATGAATAAGCATACAGCGCTTTTGAAAATGTTTAAAAAATAAAAGCATAAATACATCACTAAACAATTTCCAAAATTAGGCACATAACGAGATTACTAATTCTAGCACCAAATGAATACTCATACAAAGCTTTTCAAAATGTTAAAAAAAATAAAAGCATAAAGATATCACTGAACACATTCCAAAATTGGGCACATAATGAGGTTACCCATACTAGCACCAATTGAATAATCACACAAATTTTGAAAATGTTTAAAAAATAAAAGCATAACTATATCACTAAACATATTCGAAAATTGAGCATATAACGAAATTACTAATATTAGCACCAAATGAATAATCATGCAAAGCTTTTCAAAATGATAAAAAAAAAAGAAAAAAAAACAAAGATATCACTAAACACATTTCAAAATTGGGCACATAATGGGATTGCTAACACTAGCACCAAAATTATTCCTTTCCTGAGTCGCATTATTTGTCAATATAATATTTCACTGCCGATAGGAAAGCATAATTTATAAAATAATCTCTCTCTGTTAAATATAATGAACTAAGATTTCTTATGAGATCATCTCTTCGCTTAAGAAAAACGCACACAAATGCGCTGATACTCACACTACATGATTTAAGAAATGATGAAGTTCATCAATATGTTTTGCTCAAAAGCCACTGAAATGAACTGCTTGGGCGATATCTATTGTTTTTCTTTCACATCCGATAAAACTGAAGGATATTGCCAAGTTGCAGCAAACCTATTTACAAATTAGAACAGTAACCAACGAAGCGTCTCTAAAACTGACAAATCATGGAAACGCGTGATTTCCAAAAGGGATAAAGAAGTAAGTTCAGTTGACAATGATAGTTTTTTTTGTTTTTGCATCAAATCAGACATTTAAGCAACGCTGGAAAAGAAGTGATCATTTCCATGACTAAAAGCTTGATTCAGATTATTCTCAACGCATCTCTGTGTAGTTTTAGACATTTGAATACCACTAGAAAAGAGGCGACCCTCTTTTCCATTATATAAAAGTCCTTGCATAAATATGAATGAATAGACTCAATTCATAGGAACATTGTGAGTTTCTGGCCTCGTGCTATGATAGCTGAGGTAAGTTGTACCTGAGGCAGGCGAGAACGATCTCTCAGTCACGGGAGAAGATCGTAACGGAGACGAGAATTCGGAGGACATCACCCCCGGATATGCCCTTCCAGGCTGGTAGAAGTGGTCTTGGTACCTTGAACTGGAAGGACTTGCAGGCTGGTAGAATTGGGCTTGGTACCTGGAACTGGAAGGACTTCCAGGCTGGTAAATTTGGGTTTGGTACCTGGAAGGACTTGCAGGCTGGTAAAATTGGGCTTGGTATCTGGAACTGAAAGGTCTTGCCGGCTGGTAAAATTGGTCTTGGTGCCTGGAAGGACTTCTTCGTTCAGAATTGTACAAAGCAGGATCATATCCTTCGGAGGGAACTTGATGGCCTGAAGGGGAACTTGGATACCTCGCGCCCTCTGGAAAAGCTTCATGTCCTGGAAAGTGAAGTTCTCCTTGACCGCCCAAGGAGCTTTGATCCTGCGTAACGTCCTGCATGAGATGCGTCGTTTGGGAGTCGCTCTCACCTGCTGTGTACATGAAGCGAATCCTGCGTTTTTGTTTTCTTCTCTCTATACATTTATGAATGCAAAGTAAGATGAACAGAAAAATACCTGAAAAAGACATATATTTATGGTATCTTAAAAACAAGGAGGAGGAAATAACTTCTGGTCCAGAAAATTTGTATACAGTGACAACTCTTTGCCTCAATAAAAGAGATTTTTCACAAAGACAAAGTCACATAAAAATACAATAATCTAGTGAGCTGTTAATCAGCTCAGTGGTCTGGTTAAACGAACATATACGCCACTTTCGCACAAAGAAATGTAATCGCTTATTTCCTGCCATAAGTGGTAAATAAAAAAAAATAAAAGTACTCTATGTCAATTGCATAACACTGAAATCAAGGAAAATATACCTTAACCATTCTTGGCACATAAACAGACACACACACACGCACACACACACATATATATACATATATATATATATATATATATATATATATATATATATATATATATGTATATATGTGTGTGTGTGTGTGTGTGTGCATAATTGAAGGAAAGTGTAAAGTACACAAATTGCCACAAAATTCCTTAACCAGACGAAATTTTACCTAGCGTGCATGCAAGACCAATTAGTATTAGACTTGACTTCTTTGCACCTTCTATCACAAATTCACATTCAAATAAAG
>NC_087205.1:11541130-11593630 GCF_015104395.2 Macrobrachium nipponense | reverse complement strand
GCTTTGGGTCGAGTCCGAGAAAACGATACCTTCGTAAAATTGATTATTTTCATTCTCTTATCCCTCTTTCTTTTCTTATTATCCGTTTCGTGCCTTTTTCTTAAGTATTATTATTAAGTTATTGCCTTTGGAATAAAGCACTGTGCCAACACTATTCACACCTTTATCTATATATATAATTATATATCTATATATCTATATATTTATATATTATGTAATATATATATATATATATATTATATAATATAATAATTATTATCATATTACTAATATATACATATCATATATATAATATATTATATATATTATACCAATACATAATAAAATATTAGTATATATATATATATATTATAATAATCTATGTACTGTATGTTATATAGTATATGATAATATATTATTATAATATATATATATATATAATATATATAGGTATGTACTGATTGCGCGTAATGAGAGGCTGTCATACATGTAATTTATTAATATATCATATATATATTTATATAATATAATATTATATATATATATATATATTATATATGTATATATATATTATATAACATATATATATATATATATATAACTATGTGTTGTGTATAATATAAATATATATATATATATACATATGAACGGAGAAGAGCAGGCGAGTCAGCCAAAGTGATAAAACGCACAGGGACGCAGGAGCAGGAACAAAGCATGGCGAAGTATTTCCACTTTAATCCGACGGGTTTCGGCATTCGGCAGAATGCTCTTCAGGGTCTGTATAATAAATAATGACTAATATAAATTTAAATTATTGAAATAGTCTATATTATTTAGGATATATATAAAAATAATATAAAATTAATTAATATTATTAATTATAAAATAAAATAAATTATAAACTATATTTATATAAATATAATAAAATAAAATATAAACTATTATAATTAATAATTAATTAAAAATTGATATTAGGGTATTTCTCTATATGTTAATAATATTTTTTATATATATGGATTTATAATTAATTAATATAATGAAGTTATAAATATATATATATTTATATAAAAAATATAATATATATTATATATATATAGAATATATAATATTATATATATTGAATTTAATTTTTATCACAACACAGGGATTCATCATACAAGCATTACGTTATAAATGTCCATTAATTATGGACCAGTGTGCTCTACCTCGGAAATAATATATTTTCATATATGTTAACCGAAGGGAATTTTTTTATTTTTAAATTAATTATTATATGGTACGTGGAGTATGTGTTTGGAAATAACACGAAAGCGCGTGGTACTACTCCTTTCTTTTAATTTTCAAGTGGAATTTGCTATATATATATCTATATAGTATATATATATATATATAATATATTATATATATATATATATATATATATATATATATATATAGTAATATATATATATATATATATATATATATATATATATCATATATATATATATATTATATATATATATATATATATATATATATATTATATATATATATATATATATATATATTCTATATGTAAGTAGTTTGGAATGCAATTATAATTGTAGTAATATGATTAATTCACATCAGAACTTGTATATCATGGTATGAAATGTTTGTTTCTGTGTTCAGATTTCCCAAATTTAAAGATAACATGCCTTAAGTGATCCATTTTTTCATTTTGAAGTACGTAAGACACACAGAGAGTGAAAGCTCATAAGCCTTTTAAGAGAGTCGTATTCCCACTTTGAGAATGTCTTAGCTAGGTGATTTCGTTATCGATGCAAACACAACACGGTCGGGCCTCTGAAAGAACAAGGGAGTCTTATTCATAGCCATTCCTATAGAGATGACGTAATATGTTTTGGTCTTGATCTAGATACTAATCGCCATACGCTTATGGGGTGAGAGAACATTCATTCATTCGCTTTGAGACAGAGCGGCGTGCGTTATAGTCTCTCTCTCTCTCCCTAAAAATCTCTCTCTCTCGCTCGCTCGCGAGGCTGTTTCAATAACTTAACGTAACGAGCTGGTCACTCATTTTTATATAATTCTTAGTAATATATGTGTTGTTTGTGGGATCTGAACATAGTATTGCATTTATTGGTTTTTGTGAAGGCGCCACGAAAATAGTGAAAAAGTGTAAAATTGTAACAGGCCTTTTGATTGACGCTGCAGCTGTGTATAAGGTATTTTTACAAATGTTGTGAAGTGCACTTCAACGTTTTATCATTTCTAAACATTTATCTTTTGCTTTGTTCTTTTGACATTTCCCATCTTTTTATATGTTTAGTGTGTGTACTGTCAATGCTTTAATTGTTTTCATATTATGCATTATGTTTTTCTGCATTGTCTTTATTTTGTTTAATTAGTTTGAATAATATTCTATTGTGTACATTTTGAATCTTACACTTGTGAATTAACTTGCATTTAATTAAATTTAATTTCAAATTTAATTATTGCTTTATGATTTGATTTAATTAATTTTCTTGATAAACTTTGATTTAATTTTGCTTAATAATTAATTCAAGATTTAATTAAACTTTTGTTTTCAAGTAATAACAATTTCCCTGAGATTGTGAATTTCACTTATAAATTTAGAATTTAGAAATAAACTTTTGTATTTAAAATTTATATGAGCATTTCATTGAACCACCAGCTATATTTTATTTGTGTTTAGGTAGAAACATAGAGTAATAATTGTGACGTTTCCCACAAATAAAACAGAATCAGGGAAATACTTAAGATTTAAATGATAGAAGGAGTGATGCCCTTTAGTTAAGATTACCTCACACCTATTTTAATGAACTTAGACTGATTGTTTTCTTGACTGTTCAGTTATATATGGGCTCACTCTTACCTTTAGAGTATTCAGTCGTTTAGTATTTGTGATGAAGGGTCAGGTGTCTGGCTGTAGTGAGGTAAGTAATAACCAGGTACTTGAATGAACTGTGCCCTCAGTACAAAGGGTGTCCCAGACCCAGGAATAAAAGGGTCTCTTGTATTAGCAGGTACAAATGGTAAGTGTAGTAACCAGATACTTGGCAATTTGGGTTAACAAATATTAATGGTGTCCAGACACAGATCTTTGACTATTTCATGCACCAAGTATTAATGATATCCAGACCCAGATACTCTTGCCCACTCCCCCCCAAGTATTAATGGTATCCAGACCCAGATACTCTTACACCACTTCGTCACAAGTATTGATGGTGCCCAGAGACCCGGGATATTTGACACTTTATGTACCAAGTATCAATAATCCCCAGAAACCAGGGAGGAAAACAAATCACATTATCACTCTAGCTTATACAGGTGGTGTTAGGAATATATTTTGTTAGAAGAGTGACAATATATTTGTTTTTGCATTTTATTGTAAGAATTGTATTTGGGAAAAATGGCTCCATTCGATACTCAGGAATTTTTAGCAGCCCCTTCCATCCAAGTGTTGTCTGAAACTACTCTGACTAAGGCACAGTGGAGTGCTATAGCAGTAGCATGTGGTTGGCATGTGTCTAGTAGCATGATAAAAGCACAAATCAAATGCATTGTCATACAAGCATTGATAGACTCTGGTAGAATAACTGATGATGATGAGTTAGAATTGGCTCAAGAGTTGTTGAATGTAGCACAGGCTGATCTTATAAATAAGCAAGTAGAAAAGAAAGAGAAAAGTGATGCAGAATTGGAACTCAGACACATAGAAGCAGAAGAAAGTTTGATTAAACTGAAAATGCAGGCTGAAAGAGAGAGAATAGACAGGGAAAAACAAGAAAGAAGAGAAATAGAAGAAGAAAAAGCTGCAGAAGATGAAAGGCAAAGGATAAAAGAGGAAAGAGAAATTGCAAGACATGAAAGGGAGATGGAAATGATAAGAGCTAGATCCGCATTACCTGCAACACCGTCTAACCCTAACCATGGTAATCAAGACCCTGCATTTGATGTAGTAAGAGTGCAGAAGTTAATCCCTAAGTTTACTGAAGAGGCTCCAAATGAGTTCTTTGATCACTTTGAGAAAGTTGCTTCAGGTATGGGATGGCCAGAAGATAAATGGTCAGTTTTGCTACAAAGTGTCTTGATTGGTAAAGGGAGAAGTGCTTATCTAGCCTTAACAGCTGATCAGTGTAAAGACTATAAGGTGCTCAAACATAATGTGCTACAAGTATACCAGTTGACCCCAGAGTACTACAATGAAAGATTCAGAAACTTAAGAAAGGATGAAAAAGTAACTTTCTTGGATTATGCTTATAAAGTGAGAAGGTGTTTTAAAAGATGGTTGGAGGCAGCTAAAGTTACAACTTTTGAAGAGTTAGAAGAGTTAGTTGTTTTAGAGCAATATTTTAAAGGTATTCCTGAGCATATAGAGCCTATTTGAGAGAGAGAGAGGTTAAAAAACTTGACAAAGCTGCTACACTGAGTGAAGACTACAATATAATTAGTAGCAGGCGCAATTATAATGTCAAGTACCAGAATCAACCACGCCCAGGTTTTAAGTCTCATCCAGGTTTCAGGAGCAATTTTATAAATGGGAAACCTGCAACTAATAATACTCCTCAACAAGCTAATATGAAATCCTCATATAATTTTGCAAGACAGTTGCAAAAGCCTAATGTTGTCTGCTTCAAGTGTGGAAGAGCAGGACACTTCAGTCAGGAGTGTTATTGGAATTATCAGCAGTCCAAGCCTGTTGGTCAAATAGTGAGAGGTGACCATGTCAAACAGACTATTAAGAACAATGTGGGGAGGAATCCAACTACAGGGAAGACTGAAACTAAACAAGCTGAGTGTTTAGCAACCAGTGGAAATGTAACTTCAAGCAGTGAGTGGCTGAGCAGTTTGGAGGCTTTTAAGCCATATATCTATGAGGGTACACTGGCAACTCAAGAAGAGAGTGTGCAGGTACCAGTCAAGATTTTACGTGATACAGGGAGCAACCATAGTGTGGTGTTACGTGGTGCTCACCCAATGTTGGAGAAGAATCTCACTGGAGATTCAGTTATTTTGAAGGGTATAGGAGGAGAGGAAGTAACTCCTATATGCCGCTTACACCTGTCCTGTGAATTGGTGACAGGGATTGTTGATTTTGCTGTAAAAGACTCACTGGCTGTGGAAGGTGTACATGTTCTGTTGGGAAATGAAGTTGGTGGTGTTCCATTTGTTCCTTGTCCTGTAGTGACAGACAAACCATTGAGGATTAGTCCTACGGTAGAGTTGGAGAAGAATAACCCCCACCTTTTCCCTAGTTGTGTAACTACCAGAAGTATGAGGAGAATTACGACTGTTGGTGAAGAAACTGAGGATTTGCACGCCCAAGATGGATCAAGTGAAGGATCTTTGAACTTAGAACAATTGTTCCAGGGGAGTGATGCCTCCCGTGGAGCTGACCGAGAAGAGATTTCCCAAGAAAATGAAGAATCTGTTGTTCCTGAAGAGACTCCGAGTAGTCAAGGTGTTCCTGAAGATAGTCGGGAAACTGCAGTAGCTGAGGTAGCAGATATTGATAGTTCAACTATTGAAGTTTGACAGGTAAAAAGAGAGAAGCTAATGGACTTGCAGAAGAGAGATGCATCGTTAGCTGATTTGTTCTTCAGAGTTGTTGATCAGGAAGAGATGCAACAAACTCCTACCTGTTATTATCTGAAGGAAGGTTTACTGATGAGGAAGTATAAACCTTCAGATATACCCGGAAATGCTGAATGGGGCGAATATCATCAGATTTTGATTCCATGTCCATTGAGAAAGCAAGTGGTAGCAGTGGCTCATGAATCTGGACATATGGGAGTCAGGAAGACTGTGGAGAAGATCATGAGATATTTTTTCTGGCCTGGACTTCATAAAGATGTTAGCAGGTTCTGTCGAGAGTGTCATACCTGCCAGATCGCTGGAAAACCTAATGAAACCATTCAGAAAGCCCCTCTACAACCTATAGAAGTTCGAGGAGAACCCATTAACAAGGTGATTATAGATATGGTTGGACCGCTTCCGAAGACGAAGAAAGGAAATGAATATCTGTTGACATTAATGTGTCCTGTTACCAGATATCCTGAAGCGATCCCTGTCAGAAACATATCTGCCAAGATAGTTGCTGAGAAACTATTGGAGTTTTTCTCAAAGTTTGTTATACCAGAAATTGTACAAAGTGATAGAGGAACGAACTTTACTTCCAAGTTATTCCATGATGTGATGAACTTATTAGGGGTAAAACAACAGTTATCAACTGCTTATCATCCAGAAACTCAAGGTGCCTTGGAAAGGTTCCACCATACATTGAAAAGTATGCTGACAAAGTATTGTTCTGAGGCAGGAAGAGAATGGGATGTTGGTTTACCCTTAATGTTATTTGAAGTTAGGAATGCTTATCAAGAAAACATGGGATGTTCACCCAATGAGATGATTTTTGGAAGAGAAGTGAGAGGACCTTTGAAGATTCTTGCAGAAAATTGGGAAGAAAATAAAGAGGAAATCCAAGGAGAGTATGTGAAGAACTTAAGGAAAAAAGGTTGGATTGAGATTAGAAAATTCTCTTTAGAAAATCTGAAAATGAGGTCAAGAGAAAATGAAAAGGAACTATGACAGAAAGACTAAGGTAACAGTTTTAGTGTTGGTCAACAAGTGTTAGTGTTTCTGCCAGTCAAGAGATTTCCCCTTACAAATAAATTTCAAGGTCCCTACAGGATAATTGAGAAGTTAAGTGATAGAACTTATGTGATTGAAACACCAGAAAGAAGAAAATGACTGAGGAAGATACATGTGAACCTTTTGAAACCTTACTTCTCAGACACTAGAACTGAAACTGTGTCAATAATACAGACAACTTCATCTACAGAAGACGATGACGGCTATGAATTGGGAGCTGAAAGCAAGATGAATAATTCTTCAATTTTGGAAAATTTGGAGGATAAACTGAAACATCTTAATGTTAAACAAAGTGAGGAATTGAGTGAAGTGATTAGAAGCTTCACAGAGATTTTTGCAGATGTACCCAGACGTACTAATCTGACAAAACATGAAATCAAGATCAAGGAAGATGGAAAATCGTTCAAGCAAAGAGCTTATCGCTTATCACCTTATCATCGAGATGTTCTGAAGAAATAAGTTCAGTATTTGCTGCAACATGGATTAGCAGAACCCAGTTCAAGTCACTTCAGTTCTCCATGTGTGTTAGTGAAGAAACCTGATGGCTCCTTTAGGATGTGTACTGATTATAGGAAACTGAATTCCATTAGTGTGGCTGACAATTATCCCTTGCCTCTTATAGATCAGTTACTTGATAATATTGGGCAAGCCAAGTTTGTTTCCAAGATAGACTTATTGAAAGGATATTATCAGATACCCTTAGATGAAAATGCGAAGTTGCTGTCAGCTTTTATTACTCCTTTCGGATTGTATCAGTATACTGTATTGCCATTTGGTCTGATGAATGCACCAGCCACATTTCAACGAGTGATGAATCAACTGCTAGGATCTATAGAAGGAGTAGGTGTATACCTTGATGACATAGTCATTTACTCTACAACGTGGGAAGAACATCTGCAGATCCTGAAGAAAGTTTTCAAGAAACTACAAGAGGCAGGACTAACAGTCAACCTAGAGAAGAGTGAGTTTGGGAAGGCGACTGTTCAGTACCTTGGGTTTGAAGTTGGAAAAGGCCTTCTCGCTCCGGTGAATGCTAATGTGGAAGGTATCCATAAGGCTACCCCCCCATACTACTAGGAAGCAACTACAAAGACTTTTGGGCATGGCTGGATTCTATCGTCGTTTCTGTCCAAATTTCTCAGCCGTAGTAGCTCCCTTGACAGACTTAACTAGTCCCAAAGCTAAGTTTGTTTGGACTCCAGAATGTCAAGAATCCTTTGAGAAGGTAAAAGCCATTTTAACTTCAAGACCCGTGCTTCAAGCTCCAGACTTTAATAAGAAATTTGTGATACAAGTTGATGCCTCTCATTGCGGAATTGGAGCTGTTCTACTTCAAGAAGATGAAAATAACCTTCTACACCCTGTGTGTTTCCTGTCTTCGAAACTGAAAAGGCATCAGAAAAACTATGCAACTATTGAAAAGGAAACTTTAGCCTTAATCACAGCATTGAAAAAGTTTGAAGTGTATGTGAACAGACCTAGGAATGAAGAAGTTTTAGTGTTGTCTGATCACAATCCCCTGTCATTCATACAGCGGATGAAAAACCATAATCAAAGACTGACCAGGTGGTCTTTGTGCTTGCAACAGTATAATATAAAGGTTGAGCACATATCTGGTAAGAACAATGTAGTTGCCGATTATTTATCCCGTTGTGAATCGTTGGATTCAACCCCGGAATAACTAATCTTCTGGGGGGAGGAATCTTATAATGTAAGTTTGGAATGCAATTATAATTATGGTAATATGATTAATTCACATCAGAACTTGTATATCATGGTATGAAATGTTTGTTTCTGTGTTCAGATTTCCCAAATTTAAAGATAACATGCCTTAAGTGATCCATTTTTCATTTTGAAGTATGTAAGACACACAGAGTGAAAGCTCATAAGCCTTTTAAGAGAGTTGTATTCCCACTTTGAGAATGTCTTAGCTAGGTGATTTCGTTATCGATGCAAACACAACACGGTCGGGCCTCTGAAAGAACAAGGGAGCCTTATTCATAGCCATTCCTATAGAGATGACGTAATATGTTTTGGTCTTGATCTAGATACTAATCGCCATACGCTTATGGGGTGAGAGAACATTCATTCATTCGCTTTGAGACAGAGCGGCGTGCGTTATAGTCTCTCTCTCTCTCCCTAAAAATCTCTCTCTCTCGCTCGCTCGCGAGGCTGTTTCAGTAACTTAACGTAACGAGCTGGTCACTCATTTTTATATAATTCTTAGTAATATATGTGTTGTTTGTGGGATCTGAACATAGTATTGCATTTATTGGTTTTTGTGAAGGCGCCACGAAAATAGTGAAAAAGTGTAAAATTGTAACAGGCCTTTTGATTGACGCTGCAGCTGTGTATAAGGTATTTTTACAAATGTTGTGAAGTGCACTTCAACGTTTTATCATTTCTAAACATTTATCTTTTGCTTTGTTCTTTTGACATTTCCCATTTTTTATATGTTTAGTGTGTGTACTGTCAATGCTTTAATTGTTTTCATATTATGCATTATGTTTTTCTGCATTGTCTTTATTTTGTTTAATTAGTTTGAATAATATTCTATTGTGTACATTTTGAATCTTACACTTGTGAATTAACTTGCATTTAATTAAATTTAATTTCAAATTTAATTATTGCTTTATGATTTAATTTAATTAATTTTCTTGATAAACTTTGATTTAATTTTGCTTAATAATTAATTCAAGAATTAATTAAACTTTTGTTTTCAAGTAATAACAATTTCCCTGAGATTGTGAATTTCACTTATAAATTTTGAATTTAGAAATAAACTTTTGTATTTAAAATTTATATGAGCATTTCATTGAACCACCAGCTATATTTTATTTGTGTTTAGGTAGAAACATAGAGTGATAATTGTGACGTTTCCCACAAATAAAACAGAATCAGGGAAATACTTAAGATTTAAATGATAGGAGGAGTGATGCCCTTTAATTAAGATTATCTCACACCTATTTTAATGAACTTAGACTGATTGTTTTCTTGACTGTTCAGTTATATATGGGCTCACTCTTACCTTTAGAGTATTCAGTCGTTTAGTATTTGTGATGAAGGGTCAGGTGTCTGGCTGTAGTGAGGTAAGTAATAACCAGGTACTTGAATGAACTGTGCCCTCAGTACAAAAGGGTTGTGTCCCAGACCCAGGAATAAAAGGGTTCTCTTGTATTAGCGGTAGGTAACAAATTGGTAAGTGGTAGTAAACAGATACTTGGCAATTTGGGTTAACAAATATTAATGGTGTCCAGACACAGATCTTTGACTATTTCATGCACCAAGTATTGATGGTATCCAGACCCAGATACTCTTACACCACTTCGTCACAATATATATATATATATATATATATATATATATATATATATATATATATATATATATATGTGTGTGTGTGTGTGTGTGTGTGTGTGTGTGTGTGCATGTATGTGATCTGAGAAGATATATTATTATACAAATAAATTACAAATGAACTCCAAAAACATAAAAAAAAATAGCATGAATCATTGTGTAACATTAAAGCATAAATGATTTTCGACCAGTAAACACGCGCACACACTCACACGTGAAATCTCACGGGGCAACGCCCACTTTTGCGTAACATCTGCAAGAGGAACCATCCCCAAACTTACTATGCCTGTTTATATACTCGACGGTGCTCATTGTGAAGGTTTGTGGAATTCTAATTATTCTTCAGTTGATCACTTCTTAGATTCTGTAATGAGATCACATTGATTTACAGATAACAACATAAATAAACTTTTCTGTTTACGCAACTTTGTCTAGTATAGTAGCCAAGGCAGTAGTTTTTCAAGCATTTTTAAGAGTATCATGACCGAGTGCTTTGCTGGGCCCATTCACCACGCAACATTCTGGCGCGGAATTATTGAGCTTCTGGCATCAGCCGAGACGCGGTTGCCGTCAGGCTCCTCTGCACGTGATATGCGAAAGCTTACATCACTCGCAGAGTGGATGTCTTTTAGCCTTTTTTTTTTCTAATCACTGTAGCATCATGAGAATGCATTATGGACACTTTTCATCTTGTCCTGATGAATTACAAGCCCTTCACTATTCACCAACTGATGAGAAATCGCCATTTCGCCACCGAATGCTAAGTCTGCTGAAAGCTCACTGATCAGTGATAACTTGGTCTGTCTCTCACTCCTAGTCCCATAATACTGTGGACGACCTTCCCTATACCAGCAGTTACAGTAGGGTGTCGGTCTTTCCTCCTATTGTTTTACTTATTATTTTCTTTCTTTTTTTTTCAACAGAGGCGCTTCTTTGCCGAAGAGTGACCACACATCTATTAGGTAGAGTAAGGGGAAAGAGGAAAATATTTGAGAGAGAAGAAACTATTTAGAATGAATGATTATGTAACAACTTTTTTTTTTCCTTTACCAGTCGACCGGGATGTATATTGTAGTCGTATTTTGTGCTGGACATTTGCCTGCCACGACTGATGTTACAAACTTGTACTAGATAACTTTTAAAATAAAAATACAAACGATACATTTACGCTTCATCAGTACCTACCATTTAGATGATAATGAATACATGAAGGTTACAATGAATGATCACTTAGCACTTTTCCCTGTTGGTAACATTGCAATAAAAAAAAGGGATCTAAAATGTGATTTTGACGAAATTGTAGAAAGTAAAGATAAAATAGGTGACGTACATGGCCATTAAAAATTACTACTATAGAATCAGTGGATCTTTCATAGATAGTAAACCCCCCAATCCCCCTAAAGGTTTTAACCCGGTATGTAGTATCCACCTCAGCGGCGTGTTTAGTACAAGCCCGTTGGGGATTACTATCAAAACATAAACAAAAGACTATTATGAAGATAATGACCCAAGCAATATTAGTCGTAGATAACGACACCAGAAATCACTAGAGGTCAAGACCAAAAGCTAAACGTTTTCGTTATGAAGCGAGGCAAATGTTAGCCTTTGTTTAGATAAAAGGAGTGAACGCCTGGATAAAAAATAAATAAATAAATGAAATGAATGAATAGATATATCAGAGATGAAGTAGGATTTAGGAGACTTAGGCGAGATAGACATCTAACCTTTGGGATAAGTGGATTGCCAAGCCTACAGATGCCAATATCTGGCACCTGTAATTAAGGAGACAGAACATACTACGGGTCTAATTAATTACAGATGCCAGTATCTAGCACCTGTAATTAAGAGCCAGAACATACTACAGGACTCCAGGTGTCAATATTTGGCACCTGTAGCTAAGCCTTCTTCTGTAGGATAACATTGCTAGAATGGGAATTCAAGTTTTCCCTTCATAAAAAACATTGATCACAAATTAATGCAGTTACTTTGTGTGTGTGTGTGTGTGTATGTGTGTGTTCGCGTGCATTTTTTGTGTGAGTGGGTGGTAGGCGAGAATATGTATGTGTGCGTATGTGTACCCATCTTCGAACGAAAAATATTCTCTCTAATTCGCAAATCTCCAGTGGGACTTCTTGTTCTGAAAAGGTGTCATGTACAACTTAGGAAGATAAGTCTGTCAGTCCAGAATTTCTGTTCATTGTTGTCATTTTACCTATAATTTCTATGGTTAGACTGCACTGTTAACGACTTTGGCTCTGCCGACATTTCATAATATGAAACAGGTTAACTTTGCAATACAGTGAGTCTACCCTACTTTGAAAGAGGAAACGTTATGATGTGCCAATTTCAGATCAAATCCTAAAAATTTGCGCTACTTCAGACTTTACTCTTTTTTCGATTACTCAAGCAAACTTAATCAGCGGAGATTTTAATCACCATGAAAGCAAATCTTATAGTCTGTTGGTAATGGAGACCTGAACATTCTACTTTCTTTATTTAGAGAGGATATTGAACATCTAGAATGACAATGTTCTCCGCAATTTTTACGAACTTCAGTGGGGAATGTCACGAGGAACTACGCGAATATAAAATAAAATCAGATTCATAAATTGCAGAGTCGTCAAAACCTTCGATTGGCATATCAGTTACTGTATAACATTTAAGCGTATAGAAATCAAGCAATAACTGCGCAGAAAATTGCGTGCTTTCAAACGTATACATTCCAAGGGATTCAAGTAAAAATAGTTGTAGTCGAGCATTCATTTCTGAAGACTAAAAGAGCAAGTTATCATGACATTCATAGTGTGTGCATATACCTAGAAATGTTCGTAAAGACCTAACAATCTTACGGGGAGGAGAGAGAGAGAGAGAGAGAGAGAGAGAGAGAGAGAGAGAGAGGGAGGGGTTGGAAAATATAGAATTGAGAGGGGGGGGGGGGGGCGGGGATGATTTTTACCCTTGCTATCAAGCTCCTAGGCGCCAGGGAGGCTATCATGTGGAAGCACAAGTATTGATTACCAGTTCGTCCCTGAAGTAGTATCTTCAGCCTACTACAGCTTACCTATTTTCCATTATTAAAAAGAAATGGACACTGAAGGCTCCAACACTCAAAATAAAGTCGGTTTACTAGCAAAATGTAATCAACTAAAGTGTTAGACACTATTTTTTTTATATATTACATGACAAAAGAGGTCACTCGCTAAAAATTGGATATAAATAACAACGCCAGAGGAGATGGGAGATTCTGGCTGACGTCCATAAGATGAAATGAACTACATAGGTAATTTATATATATATATATATATATATATATATAATATATATATATATATATATATATATATATATATATATATATATATATATATATATATATATATATATATATATATATATATATATATATATATATATATATATTATATATATATGCATTCATTCAATGATTATCACGATTCTCATCCGCCTTTTGTTAATATATGAAATAAAAGTATATTTTTTCATTCTTCAGCTGTTGAAACTTATACTAATTCTCAGAGAGTAAACATACTATCTGCCAATAGATGAACAACACCATTTTTTAGCGTTTAAAATTCTCCCTTTTTCCTCACTGCATTAATTTCAGCAACCTGATATCTATTCATTAAGCTTGGCATCTCTTTTGTATATTTGTTGTTGTTGTTGTTGTGACGACGTACCATGAAGTTTCAAAAGTCAGAGGTCACTGTGTAATTTTTCTTAAATTATTATGAGGACCCTGATGTTATGCATCATTACTGTCACCTTTCATTTTCTCTTTGAAAAATAACCTCGATAAGCGAATATTGACGAAGCGAGGTCGTTTACTCATGGATGAAAAGAATAGGTAGTGGAAAGTGAAAATTAATAAAATACGAATAAAAAAAGAAGTTATGATGATGCTAAAAACAAGTATAAACAAACTAGACACTATTTTTTTTTTACAAGTTTAGTATGCAAGAAGAAAAATCAGACCTGTTCAATACTCATTTTACCAGCACTTTATTAAACTGTATACAATATTCTCTAGAACAGATATGAGCACTCTTATATACAGAAATATTATATAGAAATAAAGATACATATTGTAGAGCCATGATTCATTCTTTGCAAAATTAAAACCTTAAAAACAATTATTTTTCTCAGATACAGAGTTCACATTTTAGGAGTTTAGTAGATCATTTACTCATACTAAATCATGTACATATGCAGAGTTTAACTGAGTTTTCCTGCATTCATGGATTTCAAAACAGGCATTAAAATAGAAAATATAGAAATACTTTCCTTAAGACTAAAAAATAAGATAAAATTAAAAAGAAATTAGATATATATTATAATATATAAGAATAAAAGATAATGTTTGTGAACTATGTTAATTATAACATCAGATTTTTATAAATTTTACAGTAATGAAAAACATTGTTTTTCAACACAGCCATATTTTAAGAAAAATTAACTCATAATAATTCCAGCATATCAAAACTATCTAAGTAATAGTCTTCTGGACTTGCAATGCTAAAATCCCAGTAATTGCTATTTTCACCAACATAACTTTCTGCTTTGCTATATATTCCATCTTCATATAGTTGATTAGTTACTTCATTTACAATAATTTTCATGCTTGCATGACCCAACGGTGGTAAAGCATTACTATTTTCATTCATACCAATTCCATATGTATTTGTTTGGATAGGGTTACCCATTTCATTCATTTCTAAGTCATCAAAAATACTGGATAGGTCGTAACATTTAAATTCGATTCCAACATGATACATTTCCACAGGTAATCCAAGATCTACATCTCTCAGAGAAGCATCATTTTCAGAAAAGTGAGATGATTTATTCATCTCTGTAATAGATTTAAATTCGTTCTCGAATGTAAATCTCTGAGAAGATTCTTTACTTATAAAATCAAACGGTGAAGGAGATCTCTCAAAGGATGAGGACTCAGAAGTGGTTGCTGAATCGTCATTCCTTGTATTAAGCAAGACCAACAGATCGGTATTTTCAAACGAAGATGGAGGTCCCTTCAACAGTTCCCCTTCTACCAAGGTCCCTTCAGTCTCCAGGAGGGGCCAAACGTCTGCAGCCTCTGTGGGAGGATTATGCAACGATGCCCAATCAAAGAAAACCCAAGAATCACCAATCCCACTGGAAGGTGATGACATCTCATTGGTTTCACATTCCATGGGTGGTTCCATTACAGCACTCCCATTCTGAAGTAAAGTTCTCTCTTGTAGCTCACCTTCACGTGAGTTCTCTGGATATGCAATCTCCATTGAATGTAAAACTCCTTGTGATATTTCTTCCAGGAAGGCCATTGGGTTAGTATCGCCTATGGAGGGTTCTCCTAATGATGCACCTACCCAGTTCCCCTTTGGATTTGCTATATCACTTGATGAAGCTCTTTCTAACGAAGCTTCAGCATCCAAGGTGGTCCCTGGATTAGCAGCCTCACTTGAAAATAAAGTTCCATCTAGGGATTCCCATCCCAGAGAGGCCTCTTGGGCGACGATTTCACTTATTGACGATACGTTTAACATAGCTTCTATGAGAGGCTGTTGATCTGACATTTCATTTGAATAAGAAGGTTCCTCTAACACTGGCAATTCAGGGATACCCTTTTCATCACTAGAATCAGTACTTGATAATGACGACTCTAAGGTTGTAGATTCCAATGAGGTATTGACTTCAACTTTCTCACTATGAGATGAAGGTTTTTCATGCAATGAGCCTTCGCTAGGGGAACTTGGAAACGAAAGGTCAAATAAAGATGAAAACCTGCCTGACATTATTTCTTCCATATTGTCTGCTGTGCTAGCAGTATCATCTGGTGGTGGAGATTCTCCTAATAATACATCCTCCTCCAAATCTAGTGGACTGACAGTTCCACCCGAAGATGAAGATACCTCTGATGCTGAGTCACCTAGGAAGGCATCAAGATTACTCTCATTTGATGTGACATCATCTAAGAAGGCTCCTGGATTTTCAATTTCACCTATAGATGAACTCTTGACAGGTGAAGCCTTCTCGAGAGTGATCATTGGATTACCATATGCTGCTAACTCTGTTGACACCTTTGATTTTACAATATTTGACGTCAAAGGTCCCACCTGCAGCATATCTTGGTTGCTAATTCCATCTTCAGGTGGAATGATATACTTTTTATAGCACATTTTCTTTTCATGTTGCTCTCCACACACACCACAAATATACTTGATATCACTGAAGTGTATCTTACAGTGCTTTCTGAGATTATCAACGCGATAGAATCTTTTTCTGCAGACGTTGCAACTCACAACCCCATCTCTAAAATGAGTCGACAAATGTCTTCTTAAGGACCAACCGCGAGTGAAGGATCTACCACATGATCTGCAGATAAAAGGGCCAGAGTGAGTGATTCGGTGTTCGAACAGATGTTCCACAGCTGAAAAGGACGCCTTGCAAACTGTGCAGGCAAAGGGTTTTCTTTCCGGGGTAATGGCTTCAGAGCATTGCGAGCTTCGACATTTCGAGGATTCGCTATCTAATCGCAAAATGGTGTTATTGTTATCTGAATCCTCTTTGGAAATCCCTTCAGGTGAGAAATCGTTGTTGCAAGAGATGCATCGTTCAGTCTCATTCCCGCACTTGAGGAAATGTCTCTCCGCTGCATCTTGTGGTAGAAGAGACCTCGACACTTCTTGCACAAGTAACAGATGCTAGATAAGATGTTAACCTCTAATACTTGTTCCTCAGTGTGTTTCATTGTATGAAATTTATAGTTAATGGGAGAACATCTGAAACAGAAAATAGATTTTATGTAATTGCACGTTATCTTATATTCTTAAGAGAATGGAATAAGTTTTTTGATAAATTTATGTACTATTACTTCACTAAATTTAGCTTTCATAACTCCTAACGGACCAGCTTAGCTGATATATGTAAGCTTATATAAATGTAGATATAGTTGAAACCAGTCTACTCTAAAGATTATTTCTAAGTGATATTTATAAATTCACCTTTTCAAGTAACTTCATTTCCGAAAACTTATATTTTGTAATTAAACTTCCTTTCCTTAAGCAAAAATGTTTTTTTTTGTTTTTTTTTTTTTTTTTTTTTTTTTTTTTGATTGGGCATATTTACCGTACCACGTTTTCAGTCATAACTTTACCAAAGTTAATAAACTGGACCACCTAAAGTTTCAATAAATTAAAATGTGCATGAAATATCAGAGTACTGTATTAGGAAGAAGGCTAAATACACTGCACCATTACTATTCAACAAGCAACACCGCCCCCCCCCCTCCCAAATAACAATGAAACCCCCAAGACATTTGAAAAGGAATAAACTTTGTCTATTCAGAAAGAGTAATGATTCTGAAAAACTTGTGATTCAAGATAAATAAACGTTGTATATCTGATATATAAATAGAACGTCAGGACCAAATGAAAGCAAATACGGAGTCCTCCTATATAACCAAAATGAGCATACAGCTAATATTGCATTAAAATAGATCATTAAACAGTTGCCAGATTTGAAAACTTGACTACAACTGTCGTTCGTCATTAAATACATATAGCTACATGCATTGGTAACCTTCACAAATGTATGATAATGAGTTATTTAAGTGTATGCTGTACAAATATGGCAACCAAGGTTAAACACAGGAAATGTAGTCAAATTAAGGAAAACAATAGTGTTAAAAAAATAAATAAAAAAATAATATGGAATTCAACGCGTTCTCACCAAATTTACTAATTCTCCACAGGAAATTATAAGGAACAAACACCTTCAGTTGTCCAGGGCACCTAAGCTCACACTGTCAAGGAAACGAGATATCTTACGGATGTTTAAAAGGCAATTATTGGAACTGGCCCTAACATAGCCATTAGTAATTTTATTGAAACTGCGTGAGTGGCCATTTTGAAGGAGGACAGCCGTTGTTTCCTAATTTATAGTTTGTAAACATTTTCTGGGTGTTTTTGTAGGTACGCATCACTGATTACTGTTATTACTCGTTCAGTAGTTTATTCCTTATTCGTTTAAATTATTTAGGAGACTAAATATTACAATTCACTTTATGGATACATTCTCTACATTTGATCTAATAATTGTTCCAAGATTGTAACAGATATTTACCACTTGATATCTTTCAGAAAACTTATCACTTCCATAGGGAATATGACTTCTTAATCTTAATATAAGATCGTTAAATATATTCTTTGCTGGCTAATTTATCAAGAATTTGAGTGTATGAAAACGGAGATTTATGTTTTCCGCTTAACGTACAAAATTAAATAACCAAGTCCTTAAATTGACAGGTAATTAAATGAAATCCGTTCATAATTACTTATTGAATGAGTTAAATAACGAATGAAAAATATTTGTGCTAATCATAAAAAAAGTATTGTACTTAATCGACTTTAAAAGTATCATTTTACTTTTTAAAATGTTAATATAAACCTTTATCCTTTTGACAGATGCAGCAATAAATAGTAACACGCAGTTACCTACAGAAACTACTGTCTATTGATAAGATCCCCCAACTGACACTAGATTACAAACAGTTTACGACATTTATATGAAATATGTTCATTCGAAAATAGCTGAATGCACAAAAGCCAAAGAAAGCCAGTGATTATGATTATTTGAAAAAAAAAATACTCTTACTGTTTATAAATGTCAGATCGCTGTACTACAATCTATTCATCTATATGAATAACAGTGACTAAATATAAATCATAAATACTGGAAATTCAATGAAAATTAAATGACCAGTTCTCACTTCTAGTCAAAGATACTATAGAGTAAGCTCTAGTATCTTTGCTTCTAGTGCTGCTGCTACTATTATCAAAACATTCATCACGGAAACCTTTTGCATTATTTTTGTTGACAAATCGCTAACGAAAATTTCGATCTAAAGATAATACATTTTTATTTCTCAACAAGGATAACCTGCTATTAAGCATTTTCTGTTTGTAATTAAAACGGCAAAGAGATATATCTACCCACTACTATACTGCACAATGGTAGTATTTAAGAATAACTATGGGCGGAAATAGTCTCAGAAAAAAGTTACTATTTTGGCTATATACAAAATTCACAAGTAAATAGCCACATTAATTTATAGCGGGTGGCAATAAAGTCACAGTAAAAAATTCACAATATTTCGTGGGGGTCATAATCTTTACGATATTTACAGTCCTTAGTTTGTGTTTTTATGGTAATCCCCAACGGGCTTGTACTAAACACGCCACAAAGGTGGATACATGGATACATACCATGTTAAAACCCTTGGGGGTCACTATCTAGGAGAGTTTAATGTGACTTTTTCCCCTGTGACGTTTTTCTGTGACTTGTTTACTAGTAATTTCCAGAAATACAACTTCTAACCAGACAGGTTCAATTTTAAACAGAGGAAGTAAAATAAGAGTTACTATCAGTGGATCTGGTATAGAAATCATTGATTCCCATAGAAAAAACAAGGAAGGAAAACTAGTATGTCAAAGTAACAGAAGTTATTAGTTGTTGGAACATAATTACATTTACCGAAAACTAAAGGGAAAGATGTCATAGAGATAAATCGTTATGGGCTATCATTTGCTATTTTTTTGTTACACATGATATGGTAAAAAGTTAAGTATATCTTAGTTTTACCAGACCACTGAGCTGATTAACAGCTCTCCTACGGCTGGCCCGAAGGATTAGATATTTTTACGTGGCTATGAACCAATTGGTTATCTAACAACGGGACTTACAGCTTATTGTGGGATCCGAACCACATTATGTCGAGAAATGAATTTCTATCACCAGAAATAAATTCCTCTGGTTCCGCGTTGACCGAGCCCAGAATCGAACTTCGGACCACCGGATTGGTAGCCAAGCGCGAAATCCACTCGTCCAACGAGGAACTATGATATGGTTAAACAAACCACTTTCAGTATGGAAAGCCTTGATTTAAAATACAATTAAATTTACTTGAAATCGGCAGGTTTGGTAGCGCAAATGGGAATCAAATTAACGTAAAAGGAAGTAAAGTTTAATGAAGCTTATTTTGAGAGGTTTATGCAAACAAAGATCAGCTGGTACTGGTGTATACTCGTAGGTTGGGTAAACGCTTTAGGTCATTGATGAAAGCCCTGCCAATGCAACGGGTATCAAGCATCTCAAACTGCAGATAGACTGTCTTTATTATTTCGGTTGAGGACATGGGCTATGTACACGATATATATTAGGTTAATGAGCCAGAATTGTCATTGCAATATTGCCCTCTTTTTGAATGCTAGATTTGTTAATATACGACTGCCTTCTTTTGAAACTAATCTATGAAGATGGTTTATTTGATCTTGCTGCAAAACACTTGACAGACCTGCCCAGCCTCTGTCCCTGCCCTCAAGTTTGTGGATAATTGCTGGAAAACCAGGAGACAATAAGATACTCAAGCATCCAGGGCACTTCGCTAATTTGAATGCCTACAGTATAAAAGTTTATAATTTTCGCTTACTCGGGGAGTAAGCTCACAAACTGCTTTGTTGTTGTTTTTGGGTGTTAGGAAAGGTCTATGGAAGGGCCTAAAAAGGTCTGAAAAAGGTGTTTCGCTTTGAGTTAAAGGTACAGGAATTTTAGGATAGGATATTAAAGATTTATTTATTAGAAATAAAACCTGAAATAGATAATGTGTATGTTGAACTGTACAGGAAATAATTTTTAATGAAATATAAGCGTCTTTATTTTAATTTTCAATGGTGAAACGAGGCTCTATATGACTGTGGACTTTAGCAAGTTTTAATTTACGTCAAGTTACGATATAATGATTACAACTTGTGCATGAGGGTAAAATCTTGTACGCGTACCGAGTAAGCTGGAGGTCGGATCACACCTTGTTAACTAAGCTGTTCCCAGGAGAGAAATGAAGATAATTGCAGCAACTTATCCTTGTTTTCGAAGGACCAAGAAGCATTAGTTATTGACTCTTAAATACTTTGAGACAGCATTCAAAACCTTCACTGGCAATATTTTGCTATAAGGAGGAGAGAGAGAGAGAGAGAGAGAGAGGAGAGGCGAGAGACGAGAGAGAGAGAGAGAGAGAGAGAGAGAGAGAGAGAGAGAGAGAGTTCTTTCTACAATGTTGAATCGAATTGAATTTAATATAGAATTTAGTCAGAACAAGCACTGGGACCAATGAGGTCATTCAGCGCTGAAAGGGGAAACCACAGTAAAAGGTTTGAAAGGTATAACAGGAAGAAAACCTAAAAGCAATTGCACTATGCATCAATTATTACGAGATGACGGAAAGTAAGATGGAAGAAAGAATATGAAAGGAGGTACAGTAAAAGGAATTAAAGGGGGTTGAAGCTAGGGGCCAAAGGCACGCTGAAGAGAACTTTAAGTAATGACTACAGTGCACCGCATGAGGTGCACTGACGGCCCTAACCCCGTACCGTAGTCTACAACGTTTCTTTATCTTGTAGTTTCCTAAATTTATTTTTGGAAGTTAAACAACAGAGTATTCTTTTATTTTAGCGAAATGTCACTGCGCAACGTGTAAGTCAGGGTAGTATATTTCAAATGATTACAAAACTTTTAAACTATCGATTGCAATCTGCACAATCAAAGTTAGTTCAGCTTTGTGTAAGCTTGTTGCTAGGTTTTGATGAACAATGCTTTGCATGTTTTAATTTCTAAAGAGATTCTAGCACGTTTTGCAACTCCAGTTTAGAATAATTTGTCTGGTAACACTCGGCATTATACCAATTTACATGTGTCAGTCTAAGCAACACTTATTTAATCTTGAATGTGAATTTATAGATACAATAAATACTTTCAAGAAAATCAATAGACATTTTCTTGCAGGATGCCTAATCAGTTAGTATTTTCTGTAGTATAATTTTTAATACTTCATATTTGTAAATTACACATCCCATCTAATGTGAATCACTATACAGTACTTAATTACTGATTTAGAGTATCAATTTATTCTAACTCTTGAAGTGATAGCTATGGTCTGTGGAAGTAAATGCATAAGATTGAAGTGCAATTATCGATCACATACTTCCCAGACAGAAATGAAACAGGAAAAGACAAAAGACAGGATTTTCTCATTATTATATAAGAGGAAATTACAGCAATGCATTAAAAATATAATTAAAACAAATTAGATAAAATACATTACCCAAAAATCCATGCAGATCATTACTGAAGATTAATTTTAACATCTAAAAATTAGCACTAAGAATTCATCAGTATTTATGAACCAGTGGCTACAATATTATTAGGTCATTTAAACATTCATGTAATTCTTACATTGAAATGAAACAGGAACAAAAATGGTTTTTCATACATCTTAAATGACATTCAAGCAGTTTTTATAAGACCATCAAAAGAAATTAGATAAATATTATCTAAAATACACAACATATACTAATATATCAATATTAATAGAAAATAATTCTACCTTATTCATAAGCCATTGCTTTGAACATAACTAAAAATGCATTATAAGCATTAAAAACAAATGAAACATGGAAATATTAAAAAGTTTTTTAAAGTTATATAAAATAAATTTACAATAGCTTGTACCTAAAATGATTAAAGTAGATTATATGCATATTTTCTAAGAACACAAAACGTTAATATATAGGGAGTCCTCAAGGAACATGGAACAATTTATTCATATAAGAATTTTAATGTTTCGAGGCTGTCCAGGTAGTAATCCTCAGGGCTCTCATCGCTGATGTCCAAATAGTCGCTCTTTTCATGTAAATAGCTTTCCTTCCCATTGCTCATTTCTGTTTCGTATTTTTCGTAGGTTAGTTCACTGTCAACTATTGACATACCTTCTTGATCACTCCGTAATGAAACGTTATCGACTTCTTTCATAACCTTATGTGTGTTACCATCTTGAGTTGGGCTTGACATTTCATCCATATCTAAACCCATAAAAATATTATACAGGTTGCAGCCTTCTAACCTAATTCCTAAATGATACATGCTGGCAGGAAGCTCAAGATTAAAGTATTTTTTGGGAACAGCATCTTCAGAAGAGTAAGATGGATCATCAGTCTCTGAAATCAAGAGAATTTCGCTCTCTGCTTCCTGGTTGAGAAGGGACCCACTGCTAGTTGATTCATTAATCAAAGTAGATTCCTTTGGGGATGTTTCCACAGTAGTTACTGGATCAGCAACTATTGTAATTTGTATAAGTTCATCATACTGTGCTCTTTCATGTATGATGCATGAATCAGCAACCTCACACGAAGAGCGATTTTTTCCTATCAGTGCCTCTTCCAGAAAGGGCTCATGATTTTCAGTCTCACTCAGGGATGGAGTCTTTAACACAGATCCTTCCAGGATGGAAGGTGGATCGACCTCAGTCGATGGCATATCTAAAAGCTGGCGTTCACAAGAACCGACTGCATTATCAATTTCAATCATAGTGGACGGGGTTTCTAAGGTTTCGCATCTCAGGAGGTTACCAAGTCCAGCACCTGCATTCTGAGGCGAATCGCTCTCTGGTGCTTCACCTTCTAGCGAGATCCTCGGATACGTAGTCTCAAAGGAAGAGGGAAATATTTCTGACGATGGTCCTTCCAGGTATGAAGTTGGGAGAGCAGTATTACTGGAAACCGATGGATCAGACGAGGCCCCTTCGCAAGCATTCCACTGATTGGCAGTTGCACTTAATGATGATGAAGGTTGCACTGTTGATGATAAGTTATCCAGGAAGGCACCTGGATTATTAGCGGTTTCACTCAAATGTGAAGCTCCCTCTGATGATGCACACGAATTAGTAGTTACATTCAGAGGCACCTTTACCAACAATGTAACTTCCTGACTAGTACTTGGACTGCCATTGGTAAGAAAAACTTGAGGCATCGTAAACGCAATCAATTCATTTGACTTACCTAACTTTGCATATATTAATTGCTGCTGGTGATCAGTTTCCTTTTGCGAGATTCCGTGTGAACGCGAATTGACAGTTGATGGCAATCCATACACATTTCTGCTCTTAGCGGTTTTGTTGCAGAAGTTCTTTTCGTGATTCTCCCCACATAGCCCACAAATATAATGCACGTCTCTAAAGTGTGCTACACAATGCTTCCTTAGAGCGTCAGGACCGAAAAATATCCTATAGCACCTCCTGCAGATCACGAGTCTGTTTTTACAATATGTTAATGAATGCTGTTGCATCCGCCAGTCAGTGGTAAAGGTTTTGCCACATGCCTTGCACAGAAAACGACGAGCGTGAATTTCCAAGTGCGTTTTCAGTTCTTGATCCGTTGGAAACGATTCCTTGCAGAATGGACAGACGTAAGAGTCGCTTCCTTCCTGCTTGGCTCCATCACTCTGCAGACTTTGGCATTTAGACAATTTATTTCCAGACGTCAAACAAATGCTTTTCTTTTCCACGAGACGTTTTGAAGGCTTCTTCGTAGTCACATCTGCTGGTGTCTTATTAAGTTCATTTCTGCACTTCGATAGTAAATGCACTTCCGCAGACTTTTGGTCATAAAACACCCGACGACACTTCTTACATAAATAATGGACTCTAGTTATAGGTAAACCTTTAATTCCTTTTTCCCCGATGTGTTCCATTTTAGGGACCTGAGAGATGATAGAAGAATGTCTGAAATTGAAAACAATGTATATATAATCTCAACATTTCCATGTCAAATGTCATACTAATAATTTGTTATTTTCCTATATATAACTAGGATTGTTTGCTATTACTTCTCTCTCTCACCCTCTCTCTCTCTCTCTCTCACACACACACACTCACACACACACACACACACACACACACACTCAGGAAAAGCATGAAAAATAAGCTATCTATATTTTCGTCGAAAAATTACTTCTGCATTGAGCTCCATACGCAAATGATCATACGGAACTGTTTAGTCAAAGTTTTTTTTTTTTTTTGCAGAGAAATAATTTACCTAAGAAAGAGCTAATAATTTACTAAATCATTACTCTTTCAGCACTTGGGTTTGGCTGTGATAATGTTTGTTTGTTTGTATGGTGCTTTTACGTTGCATGGAACCAGTGTTTATTCAGCAACGGGACCAACGGCTTTACGTGACTTCCAGCTTACTCGTGGTGCATGCAAAAATCTACGGTCAAAGAGCATTGTTTCACCAACGAAACTTAAAATAAATACACTTAATTTTACTTTAAATAATTTTCTGTACTAATTAACATACACATTATGTATCTACTAAATTTTCATTCTAATAGATAAATCATAAATATATTATTCTAAAATTTATGTATCTTTAACTTTTTTTAGGCTTTCTTACCCCTAAATAGAACAACAACAAAACAAAGTAGTTTGTAGGCTTACTCCCCGAGTAAGCGAAAATACTTACAGAGTTCCCTAGTTTCCGACTATAAATTTTTGCAAAGAATCTTCAGGCATTCAAGGGAACCAAACGCACACTGGCATAGGAGAAAAACATCAAGTAAAGTTGCTTACAGATAATTGATGTAACTACCAGTTGAATAATAGAAAGGTGATTGTGATGAAACTACAGCTACAACTACACCAAATGAGGCCAATTGTTAACCGAAGTAGGAAATGGCATCATTACCTAATTTGTGTCTTTTTTATACAAACAATACTACTATTATCCTAAGCAAATCGAAATTTTATCCCCGATTTTTCTGAAATTCATAATTATGTAAATAAAAACGCAATGCGTAGATTAATTCTAATTCTCATTTCATTGGATGGATATATCATTGTCGAAAAGATCAGCCTTTGATTCAATTCCCATGATTCATTTTCAGGCAAATGGTTTCTCAGTTTCGTACCAGTGCCAAATCCGTTGTTCCATATGTAGAACTTATGGCATATGAACTAATGAGAAAACAGACCCCGTGGGAGGGTTGCGTCCTCATTCACCTCACGCGGTGCACTGTAGGCAATGCTTGAAGTTCTTTGCAACGTCCCTTCGCCCACTAGTGGCAACTTATTTCATTCCTTTTACTATACCTCCGTTTCTATTCTCTTGAAAACGTCTTACTTTCCACCCTCTCCTAATAAGTTTTTCAACGTGATTTTCAGTGCTGGATAACCTCATAGGGCCCAGTGCTTGGCCTCTGACTGAAACTTTATATTCCAAGCCAATGAGAAAGTAGGTATTTTCTGTATTCAGTATTTAATAATAACTTTGGAGGTACAGTAAATCACACGAGAGTTAGCAGCCGTCAAAGAGTCGAAAAATATTACGCAATCATTCAGGGCTAAATTTTCAATTGAATATCTCTTCATAAATTCTGCATTAGGCTACACATACTTCAAGTACTGTATTTTCAGAACCAGATGAATGAAAGAAGTCTGAAAATCGAAAAATGTCCTGTCGTTGTTGGCTCTCAGCATTTGTTTTTACTTCTATTTTTTGCTTTTATTTTTTTAACTCATAAGATTGTCTGCCTGCATATGCTGACGTGATCATCTCAGGATCTAAGCCACAAGCTTCAGATCTCTTACTAAGAGTAGCCACGTCAATTATTTTTCTAAAACCTTGCCTGTGTTCCTCGTAATCTGTATATTGTGCCTTGATATTTCATATATATCTATATATATATAATTATATAATATTTATATATCATATTAATAATATATATATAATAGTAGATATATGTATATTGCGTAATATATAGTATAATATTAATTTAGAATATAGATATTATAATTGAACAATATATATATATAATATTATAATATATAAATATATTATTAATAATATAATTGTGTATATTACCATACATAATATAGATAATAATATTATATAAAGATAATTATATATATATATAGTAACATATATTTTGTTTTAATTATATATACCTTATATATAATAATTATATATATATAATAATCAACATACCATACTACATCCATAATGTATTATAATAATTAAATTATATATATTATTATAATAATTAATATAATAATATCTTTATTACTAATTATAACACATATATATATATATATATATATATATATATATATCTATATATATATATATATATATCTTTACTTCCTCATTCCTCTTCGCCTTTACCTCTCTCACGAACCGCTATTGCATGGGGCTGAAATTCACGAGAAAGTTCATGACCTTATGACGGCGTATAAATAGAAAGCTGGTATACCTTCCGCTACATCCCTTAGTTAAAGAATATATCTTCCTG
Source organism: Macrobrachium nipponense (assembly GCF_015104395.2). Lineage (NCBI taxonomy): Eukaryota > Metazoa > Arthropoda > Malacostraca > Decapoda > Palaemonidae > Macrobrachium > Macrobrachium nipponense. The sequence continues at coordinate 11,566,444 of NC_087205.1, read as the reverse complement.
GATGTTGTTGCCCTTTTCATGCGAGTATAGAGCTGCCAGTAGTACTACGCATCATAATTGGTCATGAAAGTAATATGTATGTCTTTTTGTTACAGGGGGAAAAGGCTATACTCAATAAAGGAAGCGATGAAAGCGAAGGTTTTCCAAGTTTCTATGAACTGGACTAGTCAAGGTGCTAACTCACGAGATTTGGATAAATGCAACGAGAAATGCATTCGTCACCTTATGCGAATTTATGTGGAATCCAAGGTGAAGATACATTCAAAGCGAGCAGATAGGACTACAAAAATGAGTGATAAAAGCAAAGGTTTTTCTTTGACACAGTCTATAAGAATACATTAAACAAGATAGCAACTTATTTTACGTGATGTGCATAAACACAATCAGCCAGGCGGTCTTCAACAGTATGCCATTAAAAGATAAATAAAAACAGGGTGAAAATATATATATATCAGTCGAAGACTCCTAAAAGCGAGTGCTATAGGCAAATGTTTTTCCATACGATGTTTTTACGAACTAGATTAGTTAAGATGCCAGCTTAATCTACATGGTTTACATAAATTTAAGAATCTTTGTTGTTCTATGCCAGCATGCGATCTTGTCCCTGGGTCGTCGGTAAATGCAATAAGAACAGTGTTCGTTAACATAAGTAACCTAAGTTCTGAAAGACCAGAATTAAAATACTTTTATGTCTACAGCATCAAAATCAATGACCAAGGAGTTTCAGGAAACAAGGTGTGATCCAACCTCTAGCTTACTCTGGGCGCGTGCAAAAATCTGCTGTCAAATAGAGCTTTGTTTCACCATCGAAAATTGAAATAAATACGCTATATTTTATTAGGAATAATTGCTATGTACTGTTTAACATGCACATTATCTATTTATTTTACATTTTCATTCTAATAAATAAAGCAGAAATATTCTATCCTACAATTCCTGTACTATTTTTAATTCAATGTGAAGTATTTTTATCAGGGCCTTTATTTAGGTTTGTCTATAGGGTTTTCCCATCCCGCCCCCCCCCCCCCCACCCCCCCCCCCCCACGACAACAACAACAAGGAGAATAACAACTGCAACAGGAGCAACAACTAAAACAACAACAACAACTACAACAAGAACAAGAACAACAAAAACAACAACACCAAAGTAGTTGTAGAGTCACTCCCCGAGTAAGCGAAAAGTAAGATTTGTTCTTATACTATACGCTTTTGTATAATGCAAAGCCAGAATGAATGACCCACAAAGCTCTGTGCTTCCACGGGAAACATATGGTGATGACAAATTATTTTTAAACGTGAGTTGATATTTAAATATTTGATGGACACAAAGGCATTCTATCCGCATAGTAATGAACGGTGGTTTACATTTATCACCCCCAAAAAATTAAAGTTACGAATGGATAATTGTAAAAACGAATTTCGGTTATTTTTTTCCCGAATATTGCCTCTGTTCAATCACACAGATATGGTCGGTGTGATGCCCTTTCAGTGATTTACTATATCAGCGGCTTGACGCCAATAAATCTCTCGGTTTATGCCCCGTTAAATTTGTTAGCGGACATATTCCGAATACGAATAGATTTGCATGTGATGGGTATTATTGTCAACCTGAAATACGAGAGAGGCGGGTTTTTTTATTATTATTATTTTTTTTTTTTTGAGTTAGATGTTGGTATCGTAAATGTTTCAATGGAAAATTACAAATCTCATAAAAAAGGTAAAAGTATACATACTTATTGGCCAAATGGAATTTAGCCTCACGTTAGAGGTGTTGTCGCTGGCAACACTCCCAAACAAAGATACAGATTCATCGATTTTGATGTACAGATGACTTCTAATGAAAGGGGAAATCTCAAAAATAAAAAAAAAACCATTAGCATAAACCTCGCCTCTGCTATTTTTAAGGCTCTGATGATCAATTAGAACGTTTTTCTAGATTTGCATAAATACAATCCGAAAGACATTCGTTAAGTATGTAAGTTTTAGTAAAATCCAAGTTGAAGATATGTTCAAAGCAAGAGAAGAGAGGATTCCAAAAATAAGTGATAAAAGTAAAGTTTTTTTTTTTTTTACGCATTCTATAGAGGTAAATTTGCCAAGACTGGACACATTGCACACAGATCAGCCACATTTTCATACCCTGAGACCGTTTCCGAGTAAGGTTTTGCAGTATGCCTGGATCTTGTGACACTGGACTATAGTCCTTATTATCGAGTAGGGTTTCAAAAGGAGACGATCCCATATCCCGAAAGTTATCCCAGAGTTCAGGATATGCAAGTAACCTGACCTCGCGAGCTCTCTCGTTAGCAAACTTCACCGAAGGCTCCTGGAGCTTCACTCCACAATAGAAGTATTTCTCGTGTAAAGCAATCTTCCATGAACAAAAGCAAAGCAGAAGTTCACTGGAGTGGACCCTATGCCTTGGTGATGTAAAAGACGGACATACACACGCACACACACACCTACATATGTTTTTGTATAATAAGCGAATACTACAGGAAAATAATAGTCAGAAATCCAAGCGCTTTCGTCTTTACCGAGACATCGTCAAGGAGCTAATGAAGTACAATTGGAGATAAAGGTCTCAGGTACAAAACAAGATCAAGAATACCAGATGGTTAATTGTCAAAAGGGTAAAAATTAAAAGAGATAATCCAGGATTATCGGATATCACACGGTCACAAACCTAACCGAAACTACAAAGTATCTTTACAGTCCAAAACATGTAAAAACTGAATATATTAATTTTGTTGCTTATATTTACCTACAACTTTTTTCATAATAAAAGCATCAAGTTTAAATAAACCTAGACTTAAATTTAGAACATTTCTATTATTTGACTTGATGAAACAAGATGAAACATGGGATTAAGGCTCTTGCTTGACTCCAGTTAATAGGATGGTCTAAATCTCTCATATGTACGAATAGTGCATTCGATATTTGCCCAGTTCTCACAGAATATTGAATGTTAGGCTTGAGAACGTTGTGAAAATATATTTCATCGGCTCGGTTTCCGGTTTTTTTAATCTAAGGTAAAAAAAAAACTTTATCAATACTTTATTGCAAGGTAATTTCATATATGCAGCCTGGAGGAGCTTTAGGAGAATTTTTTTATTATTAAACTCTTGACATTAATATTACTGAAAATAACATTTATGTTAAATAGCTTTAAAATTCTAGGAATATCTAAAAACCTTGCATCATAGGGTAATTTTAGAATGTTATGCTTACTAAATTCAAGTTTGTCATTATTGAATAAAATGTTTTTCTAGCTCTTTTCCATGCCACATCTATAAAAGTCCTTGGGTATTTAAGTTTCAATGCAATATCATAAATAGTTTTAATTTCAGCGTCAATAAACTGCGGGGTACGGACACGTAAAGCCCTTAAGAACATCCCAGGAAAAACAGAGAATTTAACATTTTGATGGTGATTGGAGTAGTAATGAACAAAGGAGGCAATGTTAGTTGATTTTCGAAAGACTGAAAAGGTGAAATTTCTATCATTTCTATGGACAGTTACATCAAGAAAATTCAAATTACAATTTCTTTCTTCCTCTACAGTAAATTTTATAGAAGGGACTAAATTATTGAGATTATTAAGGAATTCCTGGAGATTTTCGTGAACTGGTCAAATACAGAAGATATCATCCATATATCTAAACCAAATAACTTTTTGGGGCAAAATTCTTGGTAAGAGTTTTATCTAAAAAAATTTCATGTAAATATTTACTCATAGCCCCATACACAATACCTTTACAAATATTGATATCATCAGGGCATAGGCTTTGATGAAAGGTTTTTAGATATTCTTAGAATTTTAAAGCTATATAACATAAATGTTATTTTCAGTTATATTAATGTCAAGAGTTTAACAATAAAAAATTCTCCTAAAGATCTTCCAGGCTGCATATATGAAATTCCTTGCAAAACTTGTGATAAAGTCTATTACGGACAGACCGGTAAATCTCTTTCACAACGTCTCAAGCAACATTAATATTCTGTGAGAACTGGGAAAATATCGAATGCATTATTCGTACATATGAGAGATTTAGACCAACCTATTAACTGGAGTCAAGCAAGAGCCTTAATCCCATGTAATGACACTGTTGAAAGGAATATCATTGAATCTTGTTTCAGCAAGTCAAATAATAGAAATGTTCTAAAATTAAGTCTTGGTTTATTTAAACTTGATGCTTTCATTATGAAAAAAGTTGTAGATAAATATAAGCAACAAAATTAATATATTCAGTTTTTACATGTTTTGGACTGTAAAGATACTTTGTAGTTTCGGTTAGGTTTGTGACCGTGTGATATCCGATAATCCTGGATTATCTCTTTTAATTTTTACCCTTTTGACAATTAACCATCTGGTATTCTTGATCTTGTTTTGTACCTGAGACCTTTATCTCCAATTGTACTTCATTAGCTCCTTGACGATGTCTCAGTAAAGACGAAAGCGCTTGGATTTCTGACTATTATTTTCCTGTAGTATTCGCTTATTATACAAAAACATATGTAGGTGTGTGTGTGCGTGTGTATGTCCGTCTTTTACATCACCAAGGCATAGGGTCCACTCCAGTGAACTTCTGCTTTGCTTTTGTTCATGGAAGATTGCTTTACACGAGAAATACTTCTATTGTGGAGTGAAGCTCCAGGAGCCTTCGGTGAAGTTTGCTAACGAGAGAGCTCGCGAGGTCAGGTTACTTGCATATCCTGAACTCTGGGATAACTTTCGGGATATGGGATCGTCTCCTTTTGAAACCCTACTCGATAATAAGGACTATAGTCCAGTGTCACAAGATCCAGGCATACTGCAAAACTTTACTCGGAAACGGTCTCAGGGTATGAAAATGTGGCTGATCTGTGTGCAATGTGTCCAGTCTTGGCAAATTTACCTCTATAGAATGCGTAAAAAAAAAAAAAAACTTTACTTTTATCACTTATTTTTGGAATCCTCTCTTCTCTTGCTTTGAACATATCTTCAACTTGGATTTTACTAAAACTTACATACTTAACGAATGTCTTTCGGATTGTATTTATGCAAATCTAGTTAAACGTTCTTATTGATCATCAGAGCCTTAAAAATAGCAGAGGCGAGGTTTATGCTAATGTTTTTTTTTTCTCTCTCTTTTGAGATTTCCCCTTTCATTAGAAGTCATCTGTACATCAAAATCGATGAATCTGTATCTTTGTTTGGGAGTGTTGCCAGCGACAACACCTCTAACGTGAGGCTAAATTCCATTTGGCCAATAAGTATGTATACTTTTACCTTTTTTATGAGATTTGTAATTTTCCATTGAAACATTTACGATACCAACATCTAACTCAAAAAAAAAAATAATAACAATAAAAAAACCCGCCTCTCTCGTATTTCAGGTTGACAATAATACCCATCACATGCAAATCTATTCGTATTCGGAATATGTCCGCTAACATATTTAACGGGGCATAAACCGAGAGATTTATTGGCGTCAAGCCGCTGATATAGTAAATCACTGAAAGGGCATCACACCGACCATATCTGTGTGATTGAACAGAGGCAATATTCGGGAAAAAAATAACCGAAATTCGTTTTTACAATTATCCATTCGTAACTTTAATTTTTTGGGGGTGATAAATGTAAACCACCGTTCATTACTGTGCGGATAGAATGCCTTTGTGTCCATCAAATATTTAAATATCAACTCACGTTTAAAAATAATTTGTCATCACCATATGTTTCCCGTGGAAGCACAGAGCTTTGTGGGTCATTCATTCTGGCTTTGCATTATACAAAAGCGTATAGTATAAGAACAAATCTTACTTTTCGCTTACTCGGGGAGTGACTCTACAAACTATTTTGTTGTTGTTGTTGTTGTTCTTGTTGTAGTTGTTGTCCTAGTTTTAGTTGTTGTTCCTGTTGTAGTTGTTGTTCTCGTTGTTGTTGCTGTTGTTGGGGGACCGGGATAGGAAAGCCCTATAGAAAAGCCTAAAAAAAAGGTCTGAAAAAGATATTTCACATTGAATTTAAAATACAGGAATTGTAGGATACGATATTTCTGCTTTATTTATTAGAATGAAAATATAAATTAAATAGACAATGTGCATGTTAAACAGTACATAAGAATTATTCCTAACAAAATATAGCGTATTTATTTTAATTTTCGTTGGTTAAACAAAGCTCTATTTGACAGCAGATTTTAGCACGCGCCCAGAGTAAGCTGGAGGTTGGATCACACCTTGTTTCTTGAAACGCCTTGGTCATTGATTTTAATGCTGTAGAGATAAAAGTATTTTAATTCTGATCCTTCCGAACTTAGGTTACTTATGTTAACGAACACTGTTCTTATTGCATTTACCGACGACCCAGGGACAAGATCGCATGCTGGCATAGAACAACAAAGATTCTTAAATTTATGTAAACAGTGTAGATTAAGCTGGCATCTTAACTAATCTAGTTCGTATAAACATCGTATGGAAAACATTTGCCTATAGCATTCGCTTTTAGGAGTCTTCGACTGATATATATGTATTTTCACCCTGTTTTTATTTAATTTTTTAATGGCATACTGTTAAAGAACGCCTGGCTGATTTTGTTTATGCAAATCACGTAAAATAAGTTGCTATCTTGACTAATGTATTCTTATAGACCGTGTCAAAGAAAAACCTTTGCTTTTATCACTCATTTTTGTTGTCGTATCTGCTCGTTTTGAGTGTATCTTCACCTTAGATTTCACTAAACTTTGCTTCATTAGGGTAAGGAATGTACTTCTCATTACATTTATCCAAATATAGTAATGTGAGTTAGCACCTTGATTAATCCAGTTCATAGAGACTGTATTGGAAAACCTTCGCTTTCGTCGCTTACTTTATTGAGTATAGCATTTTCCCCCTGAAACAAAAAGACATACGTATTACTTTCATGACCCATTATGATGCGTAGTACTACAGGCAACTCTATACTCGCATGAAAAGGGCAACAACATCCAGGAAGATATATTCTTTAACTAAGGGATGTAGCGGAAGGTATACCAGCTTTCTATTTATACGCCGTCATAAGGTCATGAACTTTCTCGTGAATTCCAGCCCCATGCAATAACGATTCGTGAGAGAGGTAAAGAAGAGGAATGAGATAGTAAATATATATATATATATATATATATATATATATATATAATATATATATATATATATATATATATGAGAAATATCAAGTCACAGTATACAGATTTCGAGGAACACAGACAAGGTTTTAGAGAAATAATTTACGTTGTAAGAGATCTGAAGCTTGTGGCTTAGATCCTGAGATGATCACGTTAGCATATGCAGGCAGATAATCTTATGAGCCGTAGGAATAAATACAAAAGATAAAAGTTAAAAAAAATGCTGAGAGCCAACAACAGAGGAAATTTTTCGATTTTCAGACTTCTTTCATTCATCTGGTTCTGAAAATACAGTACTTGAAGTATGTCTAACCCAATGCAGAATTCATGAAGAGATATTCAATTGAAAATTTAGCCCTGAACGATTGCGTCATATTTTTCGACTCTTTGACGGCTGCTAACTGTCGTGTGATTTACTGTACCTCCAAAGTTATTATTAGATACTGAATACAGAAAATACCTACTTTCTTATTGACTTGGAATATAAAGTTTCAGTCAGAGGCCAAGCACTGGGCCCTATGAGGTTATCCAGCACTGAAAATCACGTTGAAAAACTTATTAGGAGAGGGTGGAAAGTAGGAAGTTTGAAAGAGAATAGAAACAGAGGTATAGTAAAAGGAATGAAATAAGTTGCCACTATGGGGCGAAGGGACGTTGCAAAGAACTTCAAGCATTGCATACAGTGCGCCGCGTGAGGTGAATGAGGATACAACCCTCCCAAGGGTTGTATCCTTAATTCCCATGATTCATTTGCCTGAAAATGAATCATGGGAATTGAATCAAAGGCTGATCTTTTCGACAATGATATATCCATCCAATGAAATGAGAATTAGAATTAATCTTCTACGCATTGCGTTTTTATTTACATAATTATGAATTTCAGAAAAATCGAGGATAAAATTTCAATTTGCTCAGGATAATAGTAGTATTGTTTGTATAAAAAAGACACAAATTAGGTAATGATGCCATTTCCTACTTCGGTTAACAATTGGCCTCATTTGGTGTAGTTGTAGCTGTAGTTTCATCACAATCACCTTTCTATTATTCAACTGGCAGTTACATCAATTATCTGTAAGCAACTTTACTTGGTGTTTTTCTCCTATGCCAGTGTGCGTTTGGTTCCCTTGAATGCCTGAAGATTCTTTGCAAACATTTATAGTCGGATACTAGGAACTCTGTAAGTATTTTCGCTTACTCGGGGAGTAAGACTACAAACTACTTTGTTGTTGTTCTATTTAGAGGTAAGAAAGCTTAAAAAGGTCTAAAAAAATTGTTTTACGTTGAGTTAGAGATACAAAAATTTTAAAATATAGTTATGATTTATTTATTAGAATGAAAATGTAGTAGATACATAATACGTATGTTAATTAGTATAGAAAATTATTTAAAAGTAAAGTTAAGCGTATTTATTTTAATCTTAGTTGGTGAAACAATACTCTGGTCGTAGACTTTTGCACGCACCACGAGTAAGCTGGAAGTCGCATCATCCCTTTTTCTTTAGTTACGCGAATAATTGTTAAGGTTACTTGTATGAGAGGTGGGCATTGTGTCTCAGGGAATGTTTAGGTGTTTGTATGTGTATGTTTTTTTTTTTCTTGAAAATTACTAGTTTGTGCTGCTGGTAATTTTGGATTTTATGTTGCTAGTGTAACAATCAGAAGACATATTTTACTCTCATACCTATATTAGTTTAGGAAATTGTACTTTTCCTTCAAAATGACGAAACCATAGATGCAGTTTACGAAGGTCGCTCACTTGCTGGATTGTAAGTAAGACAAAACTTTGAACAATTAAACTTTACTCTCATGAAAATGATGATATATATCCCATTACCTGTTGTCTTCTGTTTTTTCGTATGTCGAAAATGCGGTTTTTCAAAACCAGAGTCCTATAGTATTATTGCAATCCTAAAACAACCGACATACCGCTTCGAAATTCCAATAGGTAGTTAGTTGTTGATCTTTCAAGTTTAGCGATCAAAGTCACAAGCCGATATGAATAGAGTAAACCTTATTTCCGTTGTTGCATCTTGTGGGTATTTTCAGTGCTTCACACAAGGATATCATTATCACAGGGCAACCCCAATGCTGAAAGAGTAATGGTTTAGTAAATTATTAGCTCTTTCTTTAGCTATATTATTTCTCTGCAAAAAAAAAAAAAAAATTAACTAGACAGTTACGATCATTTGCGTATGTAGCTCAATGCAGAAGAAAGTTTTCGACGAAAATGTAGATAGCTTATTTTTCATACTTTTCCTGATTGTTCGTGTGTGTGTGTGTGTGTGTAAGAGAGAGAGAGAGAGAGGGGGGGGGGGGGGAGGGGGGGGGGGGAGGGAGGGAGGGAGAGGGACGAGGGGGAGGGAGAGAGACAGACAGACAGAGAGAGACACAGGGAGAGAGACAGAAAGAGAACTAATAGCAAAACAATCCTACTGTGCATTTCAGGGCCGTGTCTAATTGGTTTTCGTCAATAGAATCTTACCAAAGCATTGGATATGGATCATATTTTGGAAATAACTATTTGAAGCCACGGCCTAATTTGCTAAAATATCTACTGATGTCTAATGTTGACAATTAAGGCACTTATCGGAGTAAATCGCAGAAATTTCAAGGGAAACTTAGCTAAATTTAGTAAGCACCCAGAGGGAGGCTACTTTTGACGTCAAGTATGACATCAGGCTTAATAGCGGTGTTCCCAGTAGTGTGACAATGATCGTGGAAACAAATATTTGACCCTCTGGTTGAGAATTGTTGAGAATTACGATATTATGATGATTTCCATTGGTGATACCACGGGTAATGAATAAGAATTTGGTATACTGTATAAATATGACAACGTTATAGCAAAGGAATTTGGTAAATATACATATTGCAATATTACTAGTTTCATTGTACAATTTTACGTTGACTATAGGAATACATATTTATATTTTCTTGATTAGTTATGCAAAACGTTTGGAACTGGTGATACACAATCATACTGAAATGAAAATAAGATAGTTTAGAGGTGTTTGGTAAGATATTTTGGCCTGATATACCTGGTAACCTTGCAGAATAGTAAACATCGCCGAGTCGCCGACGACAGGGCAAAGCCAGGTTATAAGTGACTGCTGTTTCACCTATGGCAAGCGTAGCAAATTGTCCTCGTGGCGGCTAGGCTGCTTTCGTTTTGCGTGTTTTTGCAGTAACTTCAAATTCATAAAAAAGTAAACATAGATAAAACCTGGAATACATAAGCTCATGATAACCACTCAACAACCTTACAACAACATTAGTGTTAGTTTCAAGCGCAGAATGATAAATGGGGAGTTGTGTGAAATACTAAATACTTTCGAATTATTATCGGACTGATCATGCATTAAGGAAGTTAAGGTTAGAACATTTGCGTTATGTTACATTCATTTAGCAGGACTAAGCAGGTACACGTGAACCGGAATTTTTGAGACAATATGAATCGACAGAAACTCCAGAGTAACAATGGTTTTCACAGAGTGTGTGCAAGACTTAGTGCATATTTCATGTTAAAGGAAACATGAATTACTCCAAGGAACTGTATTACAGAATTAATATTCTCATTTTATGCCCATTCCTTTAGTGTAATTTACTTAAAACACATGATTCATCGGAAAGAAGAGAGAGCGAGCGAGAGTAGGGTAGGTGTCTGTCTGTGAAACAAAACAAGAATCCCATATACTACTACTACTATTACTACTACTACCAACATCTGAGTCTTCATTCCTAAAGTATATGGGCTGGGTGTATAGTAAAGTATGACATACTACAGTATAAATGAGTGGGGGGGCCTTCAGTAATGACGTTTCACTAGCCTCCCTCCGGGTGCTTACTAAATTTAGCTAAGTTTCCCTTAAAATTTACATGATTTACTCCGATAAGTGCCTTAATTATCAACATTAGACATCAGTGCATATTTTTGACAATTAGGCCGTGGCTTCAAATAGTTATTTCAAAAATATTATCCATATCCGATGCTTTGGAAAGATTTTATCACCAAAACCTATTAGACACGGCCCTGAAATTCACAGTAGTTGTAAATAGGAAAATAACAAATTATTTTTTGAAACCATTAGTATGGTATTTGAAATGCAAATGTTGAGATTATATATATATATTGTTTTCCATTTCAGACATTCTTCTGTCATCTCTCAGGTCCCTAACATGGAACACATCGGGGAAAAAGGAATTAACGGTTTACCTATAGCTAGGTTCTATTATATATGCAAGTGTCGTCGGGTATTTTATGACCGAAAGGCTCCGGAACAGCATTTTTTATTATCTAAGTGCAGAAATGCACTTAATAAGGCACCATTAGAAGTGACTGCTAAGAAGCCTTCAAAACGCCTCGTGGAAAACAAAAGGATTAGTTTGACGTCTGGAAATAAATTGTCTAAATGCCAAATTCTGCAGAGTGATGGAGCCAAGCAGGAAGGAATTCACGGTCGTCGTTTTCTGTGCAAGGCATGTTGCAAAACCTTTACCAGCGCTTGGCGGATGAAACAACATTCATTAGCATATTGTAAAAACAGACTCGTGATGTGTAGAAAGTGCGGTAGGATATTTTTCGGTCCTGACGCTCTAAGTAAGCATTGTGCAGAACACTTTAGAGACGTGTATTATAAGTGTGGGCTATGTGGAGAGAATCACGAAAAGAACTTCTGCAACAAAACCGCTAAGAGCAGAAATGTGTATGGATTGCCATCACACGGAATCTCTCAAAAGGAAACTGATCACCAGCAGCAATATATATATGCAAAGTTAGGTAAGTCAAATGAATTGATCGCGTCCATCCTGGAACGATCTGTGTTAAAGACTCCATCCCTGAGTGAGACTGAAAATCATGAGCCCTTTCTGGAAGAGGCACTAATGGGAAAAAATCCCTCTTCGTGTCAGATTGCTAATTCATGCATCAGACATGAAAGAGCACAGTATGATGAACTTAAAGAAATTACAATAGTTGCTGATGATCCAATAACTACTGTGGAAACATCCCTCAAGGAATATACTATACTTAATGAAGCAGAGAGAGAAATTCTCTTGATTTCAGATATTAATGATCAATCTCACTCTTCTGAAGATGCTGTTCCCCAAAAGTATTTGAATCTTGAGCTTCCTGCCAGCATATTTCATTTAGGAATCCGGTTAGAAGGCTGCAACCTGTATAATATTTTTATGGGTTTAGTCATGGATGAAATGTCAAGCCCAGCTCAAGATGGTAACACACATAAGGTTATGAATGAAGTCGATAACGTTTCTCTACGGAGTGATCAAGAAGGTATGTCAATGGTTGACAGTGAACTAACCGATGAAAAATATGAAACTGAAATGTGCAATGGGAAGGAAAGCCATTTACATGAAAAGAGCGACTATTTGGACATCAGCGATGAGAGCCCTGAGGATTACTACCTGGACAGCCTCGAAACATTAAAATTCTTATATGAATAAATTGTTCCATTACTGATGAAAGTCAGTGTGTTCCTTGAGAACGCCCTATACATTAACGTTTTGAGTTCTTAGAAAATATGCATATAATCTACTTTAATTATTTTAGGTACAAGCTATTGTAAATTCATTTTATATAACTTTAAAAAACTTTTTATTTCCATCTTGCATTGGTTTTTTAATGCTTAAAATGCATTTTTAGTTATGTTCAAAGCAATGGCTTATGAATAAGGAAGAATTATTTTCCATTAATATATCATTATATGTTTTGTCTATTTTAGATATTTATCTAATTTCTTTTGATGGTCTTATAAAAACTGCTTGAATGTCATTTAAGATGTATGAAAAACTATTTTTGTTCCTGTTTCATTTCAATGTAAGAATTGCTTGAATGTTTAAATGACCTAATAATATTGTAGCCACTAGTTCATAAATACTGATGAAATCTTAGTGCTATTTTTTAATGTTTAATAAAATTAATCTTCAGTAATGATCTGCATGCTTTTTGGGTAATGTACTTCATCTAATTTATTTTAATTATATTTTTCATGCATTGCTGAAAATTTTATCTTATATAATATTGAGAAAAATCCGTCTTTTGTCTTTTCCTGTTTCATTTCTGTCTGGGAAGTATGCGATCGATAATTGCACTTCAATCTTATGCATTTACTTCCACAGACCATAGCTATCACTTCAAGAGTTAGAATAAATTAATACTCTAAATCAGTAATTAAGTACTGTATAGTGATTCACATTAGATGGGATGTTTACAAATATGAAGTATTAAAAAATTATACTACAGAAAATACTAACTGATTAGGCATCCTGCAAGAAAATGTCTATTGATTTTCTTGAAAGTATTTATTGTATCTATAAATTCACATTCAAGATTGAATAAGTGTTGCTTAGACTGACACATGTAAATTGGTATAATGCCGAGTGTTACCAGACAAATTATTCTAAACTGGAGTTGCAAAACGTGCTAGAATCTCTTTAGAAATTAAAACATGCAAAGCATTGTTCATCAAAACATAGCAACAAGCTTACACAAAGCTGAACTAACTTTGATTGTGCAGATTGCAATCAATAGTTTAAAAAGAGTTTTGTAATCATTTGAAATATAGTAGATTGACTTACACGTTGCGCAGTGACATTTCGCTAAAATAAAAGAATACTCTGTTGTTTAACGTCCAAAAATAAATTTAGGAAACTACAAGATAAAGAAACTTTGTAGACTACGGTACGGGGTTAGGGCCGTCAGTGCACCTCGTGCGGTGCACTGTAGTCATTACTTAAGTTTCTTTTCAGCGTGCCTTTGGCCCGTAGCTGCAACCCCCTTTAATTCCTTTTACTGTACCGCCTTTCATATAATCTTTCTTCCATCTTACTTTCCATCATCTCGTAATAATTGATTCATAGTGCAATTGCTTTGAGGTTTTCCTCCTGTTACACCTTTCAAACCTTTTACTGTGATTTTCCCTTTCAGCACTGAATCACCTCATTGGTCCCAGTGCTTGTTCTCTGGCTAAATTCTATATTAAAAAATTAAATTCAACATTGTAGACAAAGAAATTCTCTCTCTCTCTCTCTCTCTCTCTCTCTCTCTCTCTCTCTCTCTCTCTGCTTCTAACAAAATATTGCCAGTAAAGGTTTTGAATGCTGTCTCATGTTCGAAAACAAGGATAAGTTGCTGCAATTATCTTCATTTCTCTCCTGGGAACAGCTTAGTTAACAAGGTGTGATCCGACCTCCAGCTTACTCGGTACGTGTGCAAGATTTTATCCTTTTGCATAAGTTGTAATCACTATATTCGTAACTTGACGTAAATTAAAACTTGAAAATTAAAATAAAGACTCTTATATTTCATTAAAAATTATTTTTCTGTACAGTTTAACATACACATTATTTATTTCTTAGGTATTATTTCTAATAAATAAATTTTAATATCCTATTTCCTGTACCTTTAAACCAAGCCACCGAGAAAGAAGGCCTGTTCGATGTTTTGTGACGTAAGCTAGACTAGTCCGAGCTGCTAGCACTGACTACGCTGCCAGACGAAAGAAATTTAAACAAATCCTCGCCAAAATCTATCATTTTTGGTCTGCCAGTTATTAATTTACTTATTTTCTCGTCTACACTAATTAGTACACCAAATAATACCTACTCAAAACACAAGTTATAAGATTAATATAAAATGCAGAACCAAAACAATTTGTTTAGTTACAATACAGTCTACCAAAGAATAAACAGCAGTGCATATGTTTACATCACAAAAAAACATGGCTCTGTCTACTATATATGAATGAATGAAATAATTGTCTGTTACATACAGTTATTATTTGGTATTTAAATGTTCTAGCTTTCTCTTTGGCTACAATAGTAGAAACCCATATTGTTAATTTCTGTTTTTCTGTACTATTCACCTTCATAATTGATAAGCTGCCCAAATTGGGCAGCTTATCTATTTTTTACCTTTTGACATTTAAACGTTTAAATTCATGATTGTCGACCAAATGTAAAATTTTGACATGTGCATCCTGAATAAAAAGGAAGTGATTTTTGCCAATAGTTAGTAAAGCTTGAACGATATATTCATTGGATATTTGTAAAACTAAATGAACATTTTGTTTCTCAAAGGTGTAGGGAGATAATACTTTTAACGATATAGTTTATATGAATGTTCATTGAGTAAACATCTATATCATGAAGTTTTTCAATGGGCTGAATGGTGCATAATGAATTTCGTTTTCCAAATTATTGACATCAAACTGAGGTAACTTCATTGTTTTATTTATAACTTTCTGGCCAAGCCAATTATTCCTGATATATTTTAACAATTTTACTGAAACACACGAAAAAGGGCATTTAATTGGGAATTTGTGCAACTTAACTTTACCTGTTCAACATAAAGTAAAATGCACCTGTTGCAGCTTCACTATAGCCAAAGGGTGAACCAACAATATTTTTGCCTTTATAATGAAAATGTGGTATTAAGTACGTGACTTTCATCCACCATCAGTATCGCTATTTTGTCATTGGGTAGTAATGATTTACATTTACTCTTGATGTACATAAAAAAATTTGAGTCCTTTTGTTATAATGCTGGGCAGACCTGTTTGAAAAAACACACTATTGATGGTACAGTAACTTTGTGGGGAACAGCTATAGGTATAACAAAAACACAATATTACCAGCTCTGATGAATAATCAAATTTATTCAGTCATAACTAGAGCTAAAATTATTGCCAAAAATGAAATAACTAGTTTTATAATAGCAATGCAATATATATTGCAGTGTTAGAAATACATTCAGCGGTATCAGCTCTCTGGAGTTATTGAATATCTGCTTAATGATATGTGTATCATGAACCTCTGTAGGAATCTTGAGCTCTCCTAAGTGACGTACTTGAATGACATGAAAAATGCATGTACTGCACAGTTAGGCATAACTGTAGGTAGGGTATTGTGGCATATGTATGGCTTTTCATTAATCTGTACTGAAGTTTTACCTGTGGAAGAAGAAAGATGGTCATTTAATATTTTTACATGTATATATGAGCACTGAAACCTAGTAATGCAATGAGGATAGGTTAGGTTAGGTTAGTGAAATTTTTATTATAGGCTCCTGTTTTAAACCTGTAAACCTTAGAATACTATGCCAGTCTACTTTTTTCCCCCTAACCCATCTAGGCCCAAAAGGTTTGTTCCATACCTTTGACTATTGTCAATGGAAACTTGCCTATTTCCCCACTACTAGCTAGGCTACACTGGGAGTTCTTTAACTTAGGCTAGCCTATACCTATTCGACTCTGTTAAGCATTGGTTGACATGAATTCCTACTAAAATTCAATGTAGACTAAACCAGTCTGTCTTTATATTGTACCTGACCTTGTTGCTCACAACTCTTACCTAGAATGAAGACTGTATTTATATTGCAGTCGAAAGTCATCCAGAGAGAAAAGTCAAATAGTTGCAGTGAACTTATTGCCGATTTTATCTTCTTACCACAGTAAGTTCGTCCAAAAAAGGACACTAGATGTACCCATGGCTTGCTACCTCATGATGCCATATAAGTTTTATGTTCCAGTTCATAAATAAAACAATGGAACCACGAAAATACCTCCTGTCCAAGTGATGTAATGGAAGGAGAGTCGGAGGTGAGTCGCCAGTCACTCGCGTCGGAGAGTCGGACTACCAGGGTCGACGTCATCACGTCATGACGTCACATCTAACAGGCCTTCTATCTCGGTGGTCTTGCTTTAACCAAACGCGAAACATCTTTTTCAGACCTTTTTAGGCTTTTCCATAGACCTTTCCTAGCCCCCAACAACAACATCAACAACAAAGCAGTTTGTAAGCTTACTCACCGAGTAAGCAAAAATGATAAACTTTATACTGTAGGCATTCAAGTTAGCGAAGTTCCCTGGAAGCTCGAGTATCTTATTGTCTCCTGGTTTTTCAGCAATTATCCACAAACTTGAGGGTAAGGGCAGAGGCTGGGCAGGTCTGTCAGTGTTTTGCAACAAGACCAGTTACATCATCTTCATAGATAAGTGTCGAAACAAGGCAATCCTATATTAGCAAATCTAACATTAAAAAAGAGGGTAACTGTTATGTCAATTTTGGCTCATTCCCCTCATATAAATAGTGTACATAGCCCATGACCTCAACCGAAATACTAAAGACAATCTATCTGAAGCTTGAGATGCTCGATACCCGTTGCATTGGCAGGGCTTTCATCAATGCCATAAAACGTTACCCAACCTACGAGTATACACCAACACCAGCTGATCTTTGTTTGCATAATCCTCTCAAAATAAGCTTCATTAAACTTTACTTTCTTTTACGTTAATTTTATTTCCATTTGCGCTACCAAACCTGCCGATTTCACGTCAATTTAATTGTATTTTGAATCAAGGCTTTCCATACTGAAAGTGGTTTGTTTTACCATATCATAGTTCCTCGTTGGACGAGTGGATTTTGCGCTCGGCTACCAATCCGGTAGTCTGAAGTTCGATTCTCGGCTCGGTCAACGCAGAACCAGAGGAATTTATTTCTGGTGATAGAAATTCATTTCTCGACATAATGTGATTCGGATCCCACAATAAGCTGTAGGTCCCGTTGCTAGATAACCAATTGGTTCCTAGCCACGTAAAAATATCTAATCCTTCGGGCCAGCTGTAGGAAAGCTGTTAATCATCTCAGTGGTCTGGTAAAACTAAGATATACTTAACTTTTTACCATATCATGTGTAACACAAAAAAATAGCAAATGATAGCCCATAACGATTTATCTTTATGACAACTTTCCCTTTTGTTTTCAGCAAATGTAATTATGTTCCAACAACTAATAACTTCTGTTACTTTGACGTATTAGTTTTCCTTTCTTGGTTTCCCTATGGGAATTAATGCTTTGTACACCAGATCCATTGATAGTAATGCTTATTTTACTTCCGCTGTTCAAACTTTCACCAATTCACAATATTTCAACAAAAGATAAGGCGCCGTTACACACTTGTACAATGTTTGTTCAGATTCCACAAAAAGTACTGAATAATACTAAATAACTCTTAAGAAATCCAAAATCTAAATGTTATAAGTGACCATTAAGTAAGTTATGTTAATGTAATGTCAAGTATGGTGAGGGAGAAAGAGAGAGCGAGAGAGAGAGAGAGAGAGAGAGAGAGAGAGTGAGAAATCTAAACACTATGATGTTCTAAGTCTAAATGAATCTTTCTCTTTGCACAAAAACTGAACAGTGGATATCACACAAAACGTTTTGGGCATTCGAAAGATGATGCAATCCTTCTAGAAACTTCTAATATGACATAACTTTACAGAAAAATCGTGAAATCTCCACGTGATTATTCAGCAAAGACATTCATGTATGAAACCAGTCATGACATTGTATACTCATGAAAGACAAGTACTCGATCAAAGCAAAAGTCCCTTATCAGATGTGATGACAGGTTTCCACAACAACACGGGGATGTCGAGTTCTCTTAATCTGAGGTAATGACAAGTTGTGGAAACAATTCTGTCTTGGAACGGACAAAGTTAATCTCTCTCTCTTTACATTGTACGTTATATTCTCTTTTAAATTATGTTATGCAGAATCTGAACATACATTTTTAGACATCCTATAACTCTAAGCTAACTAAGAATTCTGAAAATGTTGCAAAACTCTTTTCTAACATTTTATACCGTCAAAGAAAAGATATATGCGTTATCAAAGTAGCAGCATATAATATACCTCACCCTAGAAGATTGGTTATAACGGTGTTGAATCCAACAATTTGACCACCTGGTCAGTCTTTGATTATGATTTTTCATTCGCTGGATAAATGACAGTGTATTGTGAACAGACAACACTAAAACTTCTTCATTCCTAGGTCTGTTCACATACACTTCAAACTTTT
The DNA here is from genome assembly GCF_015104395.2 of Macrobrachium nipponense. Classification (NCBI taxonomy): domain Eukaryota; kingdom Metazoa; phylum Arthropoda; class Malacostraca; order Decapoda; family Palaemonidae; genus Macrobrachium; species Macrobrachium nipponense. Next base: position 11,547,426 of record NC_087205.1, on the reverse strand, counting down.
TCAATGCTGTGATTAAGGCTAAAGTTTCCTTCTTGATTGTCGAGTATACTTTATGATGTTTTTTTTAGTTTTGAAGACATGAAGCACACAGGATGGTAGATATTATTTTCATCTTCTTGAAGCAGAACCGCTCTAATGCCACAATCAGAAGCATCAACTTGTATCACAATTTCTTGTTGAAGTTTGGAGCTTGAAGTACTGGTCTTGAAGTTAAAATGGTTTTTACCTTCTCAAAGGATTCTTGACACTATGGAGTCCAAACAAACTTAATTTTGGGTCTAGTTAAGTCTGTCAAGGGAGCTAGTACGGCTGAGAAATTTGAGCAGAATCGACGATAGAATCCAGCCATGCCTAAAAATCTCTGTAGCCGTTTCCTGGTAGTAGGTGGGGTAGTCTTACGGATACCTTCTACATTAGCCTTTACTGGAGCGAGAAGGCCTTTCCAAACTTGAAACTCAAGATACTGCACAGTAGCCTTTCTAAACTCACTCTTTTCTAGGTTGACGGTTAGTCCTGCTTCTTGTAGTTTCTTGAAAACTTTCCTCAGAATCTTCAGATGTTCTTCCCATGTTGTAGAGTAATTCACTATGTCATCCAGGTATACACCTACTCCTTCTATAGATTCTAGCAGTTGATCCATCACTCATTGGAATGTTGCAGTGCATTCATCAGACCAAAAGGCAGAACAGTATACTGACACAGTCCAAAAGTAGTAATAAAAGCTGACAACAACTTAGCATTCTCATCTAAGGGAATTTGATAATATCCTTTCAACAAGTCTAATTTGAAAACAAACTTGGCTTGCCAAATATTATCAAGTAACTGATCTATAAGAGGGAAAGGATAATTGTCAGCCACACTGATGGAATTAAGTTTCCTATAATCAGTACACAATCTAAATGAACCATCAGGTTTCTTCACTAACACATAGAGAACTGAAGTGATTTGAACTGGGTTCTGCTAATCCATGTTGCAGCAAATACTCAACTTCTTTCTTCAAAACATTTTGATGATAAGGTGATAATCGATAGTCTCTGTGCTTGAAAGGTTTTCCATCTTCATGAATCTTGATCATATGCTTGGTCAGATCAGTACCCTTAGGTACATTTGCAAAAATTTCTGGGAAGCTTCTAATTACTTCCTTTAAGTCTTCACCTTGTTCAACACTCAGATGTTTCAGTTTATCCTCCAAATTTTCCAAAATTGAAGAATTATTCATCTTGCTTTCTGCTCCCAATTCGTAGCCATCATCATCTTCCGTAGATGAAGTTGTTTGTGTTATTGACACAGTTTCAGTTTTAGTTTCTGAGAAATAGGGTTTCAAGACGTTCACATGTATCTTCCTTTATCGTCTTCTTCTTTTTGATGTTTCAATCACATAAGTTCTATCACTCAACTAATCAATTATCTTGTAAGGACCTTGAAATTTATTAGTGAGGGGAAATCTCTTGACAGGTAAGAACACTAACACTTGTTGACCAACACTGAAACTTTGTGGCTTAGTCTCAGCATCATATCTCCTTTCCATTTTCTCTTGACTCACTTTCAAAGTTTTTTAAAGAGAAATTTCTAATTTCTCTCAATCTTTTCCTTAAGTTCTTTACATACTCTCCTTGGCTTTCCTCTTGATTTTCTTCCCAATTTTCTGCAAGAATCTTCAACGGTCCTCTCATTTCTCTACCAAAAATCATTTCATTAGGTGAACATCCCATACTTTCTTGATAAGCACTCCTAACTTTAAACAACATTAAAGGTAAGCCAACATCCCATTCTCTTCCTGACTCCAAACAATACTTTGTCAGCATACTTTTCAATGTCTGGTGGAACCTTTCTAAGGCACCTTCAGTTTCTGGATGATAAGCAGTGGATAACTGTTGTTTCACTCCTAACAAATTCATCACATCCTGGAATAACTTTAAAGTAAAGTTGGTTCCTCTATCACCTTGTACTATTTGGGGTATACCAAACTTTGAGAAAAACTCCACAGGTTTTTTAGCAACTATCTTGGCAGATATGTTTCTGACAGGGGTTGCCTCTGGATATCTTGTCACAGGACACATTAATGTTAACAAATACTAATTTCCCTTTTTGGTCTTTGGCAGCGGTGCTAAAGGTTCTCCTCTAACTTCAATAGGTTGTAGGGGGGCTTTCTTGATGGTTTCATTCGGTTTTCCAGCTATCTGGCAGGTATGACACTCACGATCGAACCTGCTAACATCTTTGTGAATTCCAAGCCAGAAAAAATATTTCATGGTCTTCTCCACAGTCTTCCTGATGATATTCGCCTCATACAGCATCTCCTGGTATATCTGTAGGTCTATACTTCCTCATCAGCAAATCTTCCTTCAGATAATAACAGGTATGAGTTTGTTGTATCTCTTCTCATTCAACAACTCTGAAGGACAAATCAGCTAACGATGCATCCTTCTTCTGCAAGTCCATTATCTTCTCTCTTGTCTCTTGACCAACTTCAAGGGTTGAATTCTCAATATCTGTTAACTTAGCTACTGTAGTTTCACTACTGTCCTCAGGAACACTTTGACTACTTGGAGTCTCCTCAGGAACAACAGGTTCTTCTTCTTCGTCATCTTTGTCTTCTTTTTCATTTTCTTGGGAAATATCTTCTTGGTCAGCACTAGGGGAAACATCACTTCCCTGGAACAATTCTTCTAAGCACAAAGATCCTTCACTTGATCCTTCTTGCGAGTGTAAATCCTCAGTATCTTAACTTGCAGTCGTAGTCCTCTTCATACTTCTGGTAGTTACACAACTAGGGAACTGGTGGGGGTTATTCTTCTCCAACTCTACCGTAGGACTAATCCTCAATGGTTTGTCTGTCACTACAGGACAAGGAATAAATGGTCCACCACCAACTTCATTCCCCAACAGAACATGTACACCTGTCACCAATTCACATGACAGGTGTAAGCGGCATATAGGAGTTACTTCCTCTCCTGCTATACCCTTTAAGATAACTGAATCTCCTGTGAGACTCTTCACCAACTGAGGGTGAGCACCACATATTACCACACTATGGTTACTCCCTGTATCACGTAATATCTTGACTGGTACCTGCACACTTCCTCCTTGAGTTGACAGCATACCCTCATAGATATATGGCTTAAAAGCCTCCACACTGCTAAGCCACTCACTGCTTGAGATTACATTTCCACTGGTTGCTAAACATTCAGCTTGTTTAGTTTCAGTCTTCTCTGAAGTTTGAATCTTTCCCACACTGCTCTTCGTAGTTTGTTTCACCTGGTCACCTTTCACTACTTGACCAACTGACTTTGACAGCTGTTGATTCTAGTAACATTCTTGACTGAAGTGTCCTGGTCTTCCACACTTGAAACAGACAACATTAGGTTTCTGTAACTGTGTTGAAAAATAAGATGAGGATTTCACATTAGCTTGCTGAGGTGTATTACCTTGTGTACTCTTGGTAGTATCACTTGTAGTAGTTTTCCCATTAAATTTGTTCCTGATATTTGGATAAGACTTAAAACCTGGGCATTGTTTTGATTCTGGTACTTAACATTGTAATTGCCTTTGCTACTAATTATATTGTAATCTTCACTCAGTGTAGCAGCTTTGTCAAGTTCCTTAACCTCTCTCTCTCTCTCTCTCAAATAGGCTCTTAGATGTTCAGGAATTTGCATAAGATACTGTTCAAGAACAAGTAATTCTTCTAACTCATCAAAGGTTTTAACTTTAGCAGCTTCTAACCAACGTTTAAAACACCTTCTCACTTTATACGCATAATCTAAGAATGTTCCCTTCTCATCTTTTCTTAAATTTCTGAATCTTTCATTGTAGTACTCTGGGGTCATCTGGTAAACTTGTAGCACACTGTGTTTAAGTACCTTGTAGTCTTTCCACTGATCAGCTGTTAAGGCTAGATAAGCACTTCTCCCTTTACCAATAAAGACAATTTGTAACAAAACTGACCATTTATCTTCTGGTCATCCCATACCTGAAGCCACTTTCTCAAAGTAATAAAAAAAACTTGTCTGGAGCTTCTTCAGTAAACTTAGGGATCAACTTCTGTACTCTTACTACATCAAATACAGGGTCTTGATTACCTTGGTTAGGGTTAGACGGTGTTACAGGTGTGTATATATATACATATATATATAATATATATAGATATATATATATATATTATATATATATATATATATATCTATATATGTATATATATAATATATGTATACACACACACACACACACACACACACACACACACATATATATATATATATATATATATATATATCTATATATATATATATATATATATATATATATATATATATATATATGTATATATTGTTACAAATATTGATCACCTCGTCTTCCCAGCAGTTATTTATTTTATTTTATTTCGAAATGAGCAGCCATATTTACCCTAATATCAGCTGATTTAGGCGGGAAACACAAACTGAGACCAGACTAGGCATGCCCAGCGCCAGCCGTTAGCTGTGGGAAAGACTCCTGTCAGCCTTAGGGACATATCCTAAAAGGGAGTGTGTAGGTAGCTAGGTACTTCGTAGGCCTACTCCTAAGATCTTTTATCCTGTGAACTTCTCGCTGGCGATATGCTCTGTTTCCAGGAATGCCGCCGGAAGGGGGGATAAGCTGACCCCCAACACCCAAGCTTCACACATGCATTCGGCCTCAGTCCACTCCAGTCCGTGACCTCGGACGGATGTCCCAGGTTCCATTAGGCCTACCATGGCGCTACTGGCACCCCCAGACCTGAGACAAAGCCGACGCTGCATTTCATAAAAGGTCCACTTACTTACGGCATCCAGGTACGTCTTGTGATACAGCCATATTGCCAGTTCTTTCCCTTTCGAGTCCAGTAAACTGAATTTCATTTCCCAATTCAACTCCTAATTATCAAATGAAATTTCCTTTTTCCTTTCACTGCCTCGGGTCCGCATGTCTCCCTTTTGTGATAGTCCCAGACAAATGAAGTCATTGAATATTTCATTTAACACAGAGTTCCTCCCCAGTGTGTTAGACAAATTGAATAACTGTAACTTGTGCAAATCTTTAATTCATTTGTGTCCAATCTGGGCATTTTTCCAGATCGGCTGAGTCACGTGTTCAAGTCTCTTCGCAAGTGCTGCCTTAATGCAAGATAATATGAATAATTTTGAAAGCCAGCCTTTACGTTAATCTTATTTTAGCCAGCTCTCCCCTTGGGAGAGCTGCATTTACTCTTTCTCCAGGCCATTCAACGGCCTCGTGTAAATAAATATATACCGTAAATTAATCAGCTGGTTTCAATGGCGACCTTATTATAGAGTAACATATTTCAATCAAGCCTTATAAGGTAAGTTATTCTGCATTTTTCCCTAAAATATTTCCCTTTACGTATTTGGGCCCTTAAGGCCGGCTCATACGTAAATATATATATATATATATATATATATATATATATATATATATATATATATATATATATATATATATATATATAATATATATTATATATATATATATGTGTGTGTGTGTGTGTGTGTGTGTGTGTGTGAAGATAAAAGGCCCATAAAACACTATTTTAACGTTGCAACCATATTATTCCTGCACTTCCTTCTGTGCTCCTGATCACTGGTAAAATATGGACATAGAATGTCTTACAAGAGTATATATATATACAAAAACATATGTAGGTGTGTGCGTGTGTGTGTGTGTGTGTCCGTCTTTTACATCACCAAGGCATAGGGTCCACTCCAGTGAACTTCTGCCTTGCTTTTGTTCATGGAAGATTGCTTTACACGAGAAATACTTCTATTGTGGAGTGAAGCTCCAGGAGCCTTCGGTGAAGTTTGCTAACGAGAGAGCTCGCGATGTCAGGTTACTTGCATATCCTGAACTCTGGGATAACTTTCGGGATATGGGATCGTCTCCTTTTGAAAACCTACTCGATAATAAGGTCTATAGTCCAGTGTCACAAGATCCAGGCATACTGCAAAACTTTACTCGGAAACGATCTCAAGGTATGAAAATGTGGCTGAATTGTGTGCAATGTGTCGAGTCTTGGCAAATTTAGCTCTTATAGACTGCGTGAAAAAAATAAAAACTTTACTTTTGTCACTTATTTTTGGAATCCTCTCTTCTCTTGCTTTGAATATATCTTTAACTTGGATTTTACAAAAACTTACATGCTTAACGAATGTCTTTCGTATTGTATTAATGCACATCTAGTTAATTAAATGTTCTTATTGATCATCAGAGCCTTAGAACAAGTAGAGGCGAGGTTTATGCTAATGTTTTTTTTGTTCTTA
>NC_087205.1:11513630-11536130 GCF_015104395.2 Macrobrachium nipponense | reverse complement strand
ATGCCTGGAATAATATCTATTGTCATTAACCAGGATAATACTTTTGAATGCCATAAAACGATATTATACGTGTCAAGTTTATATAAAAAACGTAAGTAACATATCTTTCAACAAATGAGTGCACCAAGAGACATGATAAAATTACTTGAACCTTCATTTTATTTTGCTATATGTCATCAAAATTAAGCTGTTCCTCTATTTTCAAATAGGAATTTATGCATTGCTAAGATCCTTCCACGTCCAAGTCGTCACGTCAGTGAAAAACAATTGTCGTACGGACTTTCCCGGCCAGAAGACACGGCAGGCGTTATCAGAGAACCTTCACGATTAGGAAAGGGTGATCTTGTCCCGCCATTCAGAGCTTCAGAAGAAGAAGGCGAAAAAGTCTGCACGCTGCTGAGGATATCTTCTAATGACACTTCCGACGTGAGTGGAGCGTAATGAGACCCATCGTTCCTAACTGAAGGCTCCTCCAAAACGCTCTGAAGTATTCTGTAGCCATTGGAGTTTCTGTTTGGCTCGCTTAGTGAAACACTGCTCTGTGGTAAGCCCGAGCCCATCAGGCGATCTGTTCGTCTGTCGTCAGTAAAAGAATTCCTTTCCTGGAAAGGAGAGGACGACACTGGAGGGACGTTCGACACTGGTACAGTGAAAGGTGTCTGGACACCAGGGGGCGAGGTGCCAGATGAATTTACTTCAGTCCCCCTGTGCAACAAGAAGCGCTGGTAAGGCGTCAGCTCTCCTCGAGCCTCTTCTATGCTTGCGGGTAACATTGGCTGCTGGTCTTCCGCAGGGGACCTCTGGGAGGGATTGTACATGAACTTTGCCACCTTCTTCTTCTGTTCCTTTTTGAAGCAGTACATCGATATGCAGAAAAGGGCGGTCGTCACCACTGTGGATGGAAGGTGACGGTTTCAAGAAATGCTGCTGACAAAATGATTGAGTAGTTAAGGTTATTATCATGAGCTACTTGAATGGTAAAAAAGACAAGTTCTGGAGCAATGCAATATAATATATTAGCATTCAGTTCAAAGACATGAATACAGAACTTTTCATTTATAAAAAAAGCCTGTGTTAAAAGTATATTAACATAATTTCTAAAATAACATAATGAAAAAAGATATATATATATATATATATATATATATATATATATATATATTATATATATATATATATATATGTAGTATGTATATATAATAAAGCAAATGGCATTTCTCTTAGAAACTACTCATTTATTTAGATTTTGAATCAGTCTAGACTTCTTTTTATCTTCAGATAACCTTCTTAGAAATAAAGACGAATTATTCACAATATTCCCTTCATTTACTTCTTATAGTCGACGGATCACCTATCTCTCCCCTCTCTCTCTCTCTCTCTCTCTCGTCTCTCTCTCCCCCCCCTCTCTATTCTCTCTCTCTCTCTCTCTCTCTCTCTCTCTCTCTCATACATTCTTATTAACGTTAAATTATGTGCCAAGCATTTTCTTTCCTATTGTAATAAATAATTCCTTGATTACATTATTTATCAGTAACACATTTGTCATCTAATATTTCTCCTTACGGACAGTGATAAACAAAGGAAGATCAACAATTATTAATAACTTCACTGTAAATTCCGTAACGTATCAAAATGTTTTCAGACATAAAATCCTAAAATTGTATCAATAAGCTTAAAGTTAAATAATATTCACACATCTTGCGAGAATACACCTTAATTTTCACGGTGGAAGCTGGTGTATCGTGGAAGTATTATACTTACAACCGATGTGAAAGAAGACTAAGCCAACAGTCAACACATAATGCCCTGGATCGCTCTTCATCTTGGACAGACCAACACAGATGAGCGAAAATCCAATAATCGTGAAAGGAAGAGCAACCACGCCCCACGATATGGAGCAAAGGGTATATCCTATGTGTTCAATGACCTGTTGGGAGAGAAAAGTAGCTAAGGAGAATTAAATCATATTATCTGTTGCATTTGATCAATGCAAGTAACATTTAAATTTATTTATCATGTTTGAAATCGTGAAATTTCTCGTGAATGTGTCACGTATTAATGAAAGTATTTATAATTATTAAAACCATTTTACTATTCAATCGTATTATCTGTTGCTATTGAGCATGTCTAATGCAAGTAACACACTTTTTACTTGTGGCATATGTGAAATTGACAAATTTCTCGTGAGTGTATCACGTGATAATGAAAATATTTATAATTATAAAAGCCATTTTCTTACAATGTACATCTCTCCTACTCTCCTCTGATTCGGCTGGACCACAACCACCACCTGTCCCTCTGGTCCTTCGACGTAGTTAACTGCCGAAAATCAAATGCGTATCATTAGATTCACGAGGGTAAGAGATAGATGAAGATCAGCCACTAAGCGTTGGAGAACTGCAATATTTACGTTCATGGAATGAACAGAAGTTACAAGCCTCAACATATATTCAGCAAAGCTAGTATATGTGTGTGTGTGTGTGTGTGTGTGTGTGTCTGAGCAACACACCCACTTCTTCTATTTTTTTTTTTATCTATCTTAGTTCAACCAACTTTTATCTTTTTTTCTAATAAAAAAATTAAGAATTTTTTTTTTATTTACCCCAGTTTGGCCAACTTCTCTCTCTCTTTTTTTTTATTAAGAAATGTAATCATGATTGAGTTCTAAATAGACGGATATCCTGTTTATCAAAGATGCTTTTTTTTAAATTCAAATACATTTCAACCCTTTGTCAAGTCACGCAGGCTAAAAGTGACATGTTATTATGCAGGCAAGCAACTACTTCCGGATTAGTCTAGAATCAATTTCCTTTTCTGGAAGCTAGAAATGCAAAACAAATAGCAGATCTCATTGTTATGAACTTCCATTCAGCCAAGAAAACGTATGCATTACGACTTTCATATCACTAGTTTTAAAAAATGGGTTTTTCTTATGTCTAGAACTAAGCTAGTAAAGTGTATATTGCACTGAATTGGTTGAACGTGAATATAGTAAGCTTATAGTAGGCAGGACATGTAACATATATTTCCCTTGATAATTATATATAAGATTTAGTTGTTACTCTTTCTACAACACACTTGACTAATTATTCCATAATCCTTTGTAAGTGTTCAATGAAAAAATTTGCCATTGTCTGTGAACATAAAATTGACATCAATTATACATAGTAAGTTTACGGTAGGCAGGATATACAACATTTCTTTCGCTTGATATTATATATAAGATTTAGTTGTTACTCTCTTTTACAACAAACTTGACTAAGTATTACACAATCCTTTGTAAGTGTTCTATGAAAAAATTTGCCATTGTGTATGGACAAAATTGACATCAATTATACAAAAAAAAGCGATAAATAATAGCAGTTATTGTTTATCACACAAAAAAGGAATCTCTGCTGAAGAAATAACCATGATGGACTTAGTGATGATAATATCAGATTTTGAATGTCTGATGTCAGGGACCCTCTCTACGTACAGCAATTGCACAAAGAGATGAAACTCACTGTCATCTGATAAAGCAGCACTGCTGACCATCTTGAGAGATCTTTTCTTAGGGTACCAAAATGTCTTAGGTTTGCAAGTACTCTTCCGTCTACCCCATCCAGCGAAAAATACGGTAGTGCGAATTTATTATTGTCATTCGTAGTATATCATGGATCTGCAAACACAATAAAAACTATTAGAATTAGACGGCAAATGCAATAAACAAATAAACAAATAAATAAATAAATAAATAAATAAATAAACAAATAAAAATAAGAGGTAAATATCGACTGAAAATAAATAGATAAATAAATAAATAAATAAATAAAAATAAGAGTTAAATATCGACTGAAAATAAATAGATAAATAAATAAATAAAGAGGCAAATATCGACTGAGTTGTGAAACATAAATATATAGAGGCTATGCATGATTAGTACTATTGCTGTATTATTTTATAATACTACTATGAGATTCAGGGTCTCTGTAACACGGTTTTTTGGACTTTGCTCCTTGTCAAAGCATCGGATGTAGCTGAAAGTTGACATATGTATATTTTACAACCACACACAAATTTTGTCAGCATTACCAATAACCTAAACCCAATAGTTTTAATTTTTATAGAGTAAAAATGATCTAGCCGACGCCATGGCCAATGATTACGAGCCAAGAGTCGAAAAACATTCACTACGTAAGCAAGGTAAACAAACACCTTTTGACTAAATGTTGCCCCGCCCATCCACCAGACAGAAATTCCATCGGCTCTGAAACCCAAAGACTTTATGAATGGCGGAACGATACATAGATGTGGGTGGGGTATCAGTGCTAGCGTAGTAATACTACTGTAGCAGTAGTGCCGCAACAGTATAGCAGTAATATACATGAATTAAACGTTTAGACCAACTGCTGGGATCCTTGAGGATCATTTAGCACTTCTTACAACTACTCGAGAAATTAGTTTTTATAGCCAGAAGTTAAATTTTCTAATCCAACAATGCCCATGGTAGCCTTCAGTGTTATCCTGAATTATAACGAGGCCAAAGTGGGTGGAGCCTCATGAAGTCACCATTCTGACGATAATTATTGGTGAAGGTTTAAAGCCAATATACGGTACCGGCTATTTTTTTTTTTTTTTAGTAAATAGGTAGATAGCCAATAAATAGAAATTGCTTGACATTGGATATAGCAGTTATCAAATCAAGCTTGTCTACTATGTTTTTGGTAATTACCAACTATTCCCTACATCTTGTCAATCTGATTGTGACCTATAAAGTAGACTGTAATTTCTTTGGAAACTTATTTTGGGAGTTAGACTAATAATCGAAGTGTTTTTGTATTAATTAACATATTTTGTTGGTTTGTTCATTATGACAATTATCAGTGGAGAGGTTCCAGAGTTCATAAAGGTGTACTGCTTTGCTTGTATTTAAATTTGTATGTCATTGTTGCCAGAGGTTTAGCCTTCGTTACGTATAGCCAATCATCCATCGAGAAAGAGGGAAGAAATGATGTCATAAGTTACGTAACGAGTGCGTTCGAAACCTTTTCTCTGAGTAAGTTGGCCCGTCTTCAAAAAAGGTCACTTTTACATTATAAGTACCAAATTTATTCAACCTACGTAGTGCAGAATACACTCAAAATTTATGTGTTGATATAATATGTATTCTGAATAAGCGTTATATTTATGAAATGCATAGATAAAAAGTTATTGCGAAAAAACCGTGTTACAGAGGCCCTGAATCTCATAGTAGTATAGTGGATTGAAGTATTAATGAGCCAGGATTTTTACATGACAACCATATCGTGTTAATTGCAGCAGTGATAAAAAGTGCTATCATGTAAATTGAATAACAAAATGGGTATAAAATACAATACTGTGTAATTTTAATTAGGTAAATACCCGTTAGATATTCTCACGTCTACCATCCTTATCACGTCACCATTTAAGTCCTCGTAAATCAAATCTTAGAGCGCAGACACTGAACAACACAGCTTCGGACTTTGCATTTCAACACACCTTCATTTACTTCTGGTCATCTATCTTCTCTCTCTCTCTCTCTCTCTCTAAACTCTTATAAATATCTTTCCATCAGCCTATCCACCACATTTATGTCAACACAGCAACAGTATGGAAGAGTTTAAAAGAAAGCGAGACAAAGGTCATTAGGACACTGTGAACGAACAGTAAAACCTGCTCTTAGGGATAAGTGAGAGCACGACAACTCCTCGGATGGACTAACAAGTCTTTGAGACATCCTAATCCTTGTAACTCTTTGTAACTTCACATCCATGAAAGGAGTGTTGGCTCAGAAATACCTGTATGAATTCCTCCACCAAATCACTTGGCAACATTAAATGTCACAACTTTTACAACGCTATACTGGGCAATGTTGGTTCAAAAAGAGAAGAAATACAATACATCATGTTGTAGGATTGTGAATGTGTGTGGATGTGGTACTAAAAAATAAAAATGTAAACTTATGAGAGAAATTTTATGCAAAAGTAGGACAACTAATGACCCATGTTCAAGAGACTGTGTTAGGCCTAATTGTTTTAAAACGTTTTTGGAAGTCACAGCTGAGGCTGTCTGTTGACATGTTTAGACGACAACCACGGTACGAAGAAGAAGAATGTTGTGTGACAATGACGTCGACATTTTTTGGAAAGTCAACGACAAAAGAGCCTAACGAATTATAGTGTGACTGCGCCTTTATTCTTTAAGAGAATAGCGCTGTGATCGTAGTAGTTTGTTTCTCTCCAATAAAACACTAACCCAGGTGGACTTCGTCAGGGAGAAAGAATAAGAAAAGCATATTATGATAATAAAAGGTTTATTAGGATGATATGTTGCGCCATAATTACTGACGGGATAATCACCTGAATATCGATTAAGAAAGAGCATGGACATTTACGTAATCAGTAATACGTACCATAATCAGAATTTAGGAAAAATATATATATTTGTTATAGACAGCAAGAATTACATTTGTGAACTGGTCTATGTCTTCCCTAGCAGACAACAATAAAAAATGAAGAAAACCTTCTTTTAGAGAATAGAACAAAACCAATAATTGTTAACAGTTAACTTCATAACCTAAATATTTATAAATCTCTCACTTAGCAAGCTTACTCGAAATCATTTTTAAGCTACACGAGAGTAGCGTCATATTATTGCTCCTCACGAAGCAGATGAATAATAATAAGTTTAATGCTAGTCTTAACATTCGCTGTACCACCATTTAAAAGTCTATTACACCTAAGCAATACTGACTGCAAATAGATCATCCCTTTGGAAGGTATGATCAACAAATCATGGAAGGTGATTCAGCAACAATCAAACATAGTTAATTATGCAAGGGAAATGTTCTCTTTCTACTCGTTCAATGTTCAGTACAATATAGCTTAAGAAATTTCTCAACCCCTCGAACTGAATAAAAGATGTCGGCCTAGCCTCTGCACGAAATGCCTTTGGGTACTGTGGACATAAGTATAGTGTAGTCATTCCTTCACTTCAGAATACCTCACACTCAAGGTGCCAAATCTCTCTCTCTCTCTCTCTCTCTCTCTCTCTCTCTCTCTCTCTCTCTCTCTCTCGTCATGAGGCGCTTGTTTAACCAACTATTTATGACAGTACTTATAAACTTACCAGTTCATCCATAGACATCTGACGTTCAAAGATCTAAATTACGAATGTTATACACAAGCTTTAACCTAAGACCAAGAAACAAAAAGTGCAAAATGTGGTAGAGTCTAAGAGATGATCATTGCGCAAAATGATTAAAGAATATTATACCCTGCACACAATTATTATCCATTCAGTAACCTTACCAACGTTCACACTCTGAGTACGAAGAAGAAGCTGGGCGCTTGTGCCTGCTGCCGCCTCCGACATGACTTGTCCTTGAAGAAAATTACAATAATATTATCTCCGTCGCCTGGTCCCCCACAAGACGAGATGCTCTGCGAATCGTAAGTCTAGATTTGAGATGGTTAGGGGGGAGTTCAGTGCTGTTCGTGCATCACATAATCATCGTGTTGATTTGGATAACATTTGAGATTTGTATGCATGTCCCTGCTGTTGCCATCACATCAGCCAAAGAGTTATCGTCTTAGGACGTAAACATGAAAGCCAAAAGGTAGTACTATCTATCCCGCTGCCAGACCCCTCCCGCAACGTTGCCAGACGTAAAGTTCACAGCATCGTCACCTCATAAATACACTATTACTTTTTGTGTCGTTTGTCGTTGACATTCCATATTACTTACCTACATTACATAATACGTTTTAAAAATTCCCTTTATATGCATATTCAAAATACAGTTTTCTACCTAAAACACCAGCACACTTTTGCGACAAGAACTAAAAATAGCTCGGGGGCAGCTTAGCTGCTCACTGAGGCCACGCTCAAACTCGGCGCCGTCGCTCGGAGCGAAAACTTTGAAAATATTAAGAACTATTTAGTTAACGCGAGACAGCATCCTCAGGATCGCCTGTGGCTGCGTAATATGGTACAATATGAAAAGAACAGTAATCTCCAGCGCGGAGGAGAAGGACCAACTCAGCACACGCGTCGCGCGGGCAAGGAAGGTACTACTGAGAGACGCTGAAAACCCCGGAAAGGAATACTACACAGAAGTCACCTGGTCTGCATTAACATAAAAGGTAAACAACTTGGGCCTGTCGATCTTCACAGGAAGGTGACTTGAGGTAACTTCGCTCTTGACGAGAACATGCGGGAAGAAATTGTCCTTTAAGTTTAATCAACGTTTTCGCGAAAACATTTATAGTATTTGATGCATACGCACCTTTCCAAAACGCGTTTCAAAGAATATAGTCCAGTTTCAGATGTGACGCAACCTTTCGTGTTATCGCTCAGCCTGTATCGAGTCCGTCAGGTACTATAACAGACTATACACGTGGCTAATGCCAACTGAATAAAGTATTAAGGGAAATTTCGTAACGCGTAACTACAGTACTTTTACTAATCTCGGAGTCAGATCAGAATATTGTCAAAGAATAGAATACAATTTTCTAAAAAAAAAATCCATTCGCTTTTTTCTGCTTCCTTGGCCTTTGCCCCAAGCAATCTTCGGAAGTTTTCACTCTCTCTCTCTCTCTCTCTCTCTCTCTCTCTCTCTCTCTCTCTCTCTCCGTCGAAGGAATCTGGTCAGACCACCGATGTGGAGACAGATAAGGAGACTGCCATAAATCTTAGAACGAGGAAGACATTTCCAATTTCATATTCGAAGTCCAAACCTTCTTAGAACGTTGAAATATAAATGGGATGACTTGCTTGGTGTTATGCATGACAAATAGGGCGCATTATGAAAAACGAACGATAATACAGACTTCATAATACAAACGCATCATTTTATGAGGGAATGAAATGATAAAGTTTCAAATCCTTCTTCTAATTTTAAACACGTAATAGCTACAACAACCGATAACGACGTTCATTACACGGTACACCAAAAGTACATTTACATTCTCCGCGCGCTAATGACAATCTCCAATCTTGATGGAGAAATGGCCTCTGCTAGTTACAATATCCAGTGATCTCCATGTTATTTCATCATACCATTCTTGTTCTTTTTATAACGTATCCTATTTCCGTTTAATCGAATTTGTTTCAGAAATGTTTGAAAATTCGTATTTCTTAGGGAATTCGAGGAAAAATAACACAATAGAACGAACGCAAACATATGTGAACATAATTGCGTACTTATTATTAATAGCAAAATATTGTTTGTTTTATTAAGAAGCGAACGAAGAAATTAAATCTTATAACATTGATAATAAAAAAAATTTAAAATATAGTAAAAACGTCAGATTAAAGACAAATGTTAGTGATGGTGGATATAATGTGGTATTATGTCATGTAATTTATAATATAACCAGTAATAAGACTATGATATGGTTTTAAAAATGATTTTTTTTTAATGTAATTTTCAGTACAAATGTTTAAGAAAGTTACAGGCAAGAAGGGCGCGGTGAAGGGTAAAATTCGGTAAACATAAATATTTACAATTAAAACTGTAAGAAGCAAAGAATCCGGTTTTGAGAGCAAAAAGGCAATAGAGCATCCGATGAAGAAATACGAAATTTATTCAACTAATATGAATAAATATATGGAAAATTAATTTCCAGTTAAACATGCCTGATGATTCGAGAGAAATAAAACAAAACTCCTTATGTCTAATGTAACTTATTTTTTTGTATTAATAAGGGGTGAGTAACTAAAACAAATAAAAAAGGACTAATTCTTGAGAAGTAATAATGACGTTTTGCAAAAATAGAAGCCCAGCAAGGAAAACAGATTAAGAAAATCTGATCTTACAGTTGTCTATTTCAAATCCCGTCCAAGACAGGTACGGGGTAGTGATAGGAATCATAATCATGCAAATGAGAAAAATAGAAATTATAATCGTGTTTTAGGGATATTTGCAAGGCTACATCTGTGACAATCTTTTGGTTAACCATAAAAAACATTTAAAAACAGAAATAGGAGGGCATCAATCCTTAAGAGGTTTTGTGACTAAGCAGCCCTTTCTAGAATTTAGCAGAAGTAAAACAAACATTAATTAGTGACAAATAAAAGCGGGTTTGCTGGGATGGATGGTCGAGATTATGATTTCCAAAGGTTAGTGAATTCAGAATCCAGGTAAAATTGTTACAGGAAAAAAAGAATTACAGAAAAAAAAAAAAGTCACGGGTAAAAAGTCACACTAATCTTACCTAGATAGTGACCCCTAAGGGTTTCAACCCGGTATGTATCCAAATTTAAACATGTTTAGTACAAGCCCGTTGGGGATTTTTTTTTTTTTTTTTTTTTTTACCTGGTATTTATCCAACTTTGCCGGTGTTTAGTACAAGTCGTTGAGAATTTTTTTTTTACCCGATATGTATCCACCTTTGCGGATTTTTAGTATAAGCCCGTTGGGGATAGTTTTTTTTTTTCCAGTATGTATCCACCTTTGCGGTGTGTTTAATACAAGCCCGTTGGGGATTTTTCTTTTTACCTGGTATGTATCCACCTGTGGGGTTTTTAGTACAAGCCAGTTGGGGATTTTTCTTATAACCCGGCATGTATCCACTTTTGCTGGTGTTTAGTATAGGCCCATTAGGGATTTTTTTTACCTGGTATGTATCCACCTTTGTGGCGTGTTTAATACATGCCCATTAGGATTCTTTTGTTTTAACCAGGTGTATCCACGCTTGCCAGTAGGGGATTTCTGTATAAACGTAAACAAAAGACTAAATATCATAAATAAATATTGTGATTTTTTCCCCTATGACTTCATTACAGGCCCCACCATAACCTGATGTGACTTATTTCCTTCTGACTTTTTTTTTTTCCTAGCCAAAATTGTGACTTGTTTCCTGCGACTATATTACCCGTCACCGTGAGTTTCATGCAATTCAAAATCGTTCCTGGCTTTAGTTTAGACGGTTTTTAACAGTCAAGAATTCCAGAAACTTATAGAACTGTCTTTAGCGAGTCCTTTGGTAAACTTGAGAACCTAAACCAAGAGTCCTAGACAATACACAAGGTAAAAGCTTAAAAGAAAAGCATTAATTGATTGCGATGGGCAATGTACAACCCACAAAGTGAGTCAGTCAGCAAACTAGAAATATTTCCAAGAAAAATGTGAGTATACTCAGGAATTTGTTCTGCATGAGGCAAAATGATTTTTTAATTCTAAGAGATCTTCCAATCGAGGAGCAAATATCGCCATTTGATATACTTCAGAGATTTTTGCTTCTCATTTTACAGTTGAAAATCCTGCTGTCTCATTGTCCTGTCTTCCGCGTCTCTTCTCATCTGCTCATTCCACTTATCTACCCACACTCGTGTTCGTTATTCAGCAGTTTATGCGAATGTTTGTGGATATTGTATTTCTTTCTCTCGAGGTATGAATGTCACGGTTTTTTCTTTTTTCTGGGGCTGCCACCTGTTCATACACACACACACATATATGTATATATGCATATATATATATATAATATATATATATATATATATATATATATATATATATTATGTATATGTATGATGTATGTATGTAGGTATGTATGTATGTATGTATGTATGTATGTATGTATGAGTGTGAGTGTGTGTGTTAGCGCGCGTGCGCATGTGACTATATTTACAAGTAGAAGAAAAGTAAGAGCATATTTGGAATCATGGTGAAAAGTTCTACCAGAATCACACTTTATCTTTACAAATACATACACACATACTCACACAAATATATACATATATATGTGTGTGTGTGTATCTACTTTGTGTGTGTGTGCATTGAGGAATAAAAGCCCGACAAACAATATTCAATGTAAGCATCTTAAACCATAACTACCAGTAATGACCTACACAGAAAACAGTACAATATGGCAGCGATCAAAACTTAACGAATACTGTAGTAAAAGCAACATCACTGTATAGCAAACGAAGTCTGCAGTATTTATCCTCAAGTCTCACGACAACAGCGTATCTCAAGTGATACTGACGAGACCCTTCCTAATTTATCTGGCTCCATTTACATTCCAAATGTGATATACTGACTCAGTTTCCCCCACACTGAGTCATCGATTAGACAGCGCGTGTGGCGCCCGTCCACGAGTTTATACGCTTGAACTGGGGATGAGGAACGCTTCTCCGTAACCTTTGTTATTTTGACGCCAGTTTATGCGCGGTATCATTCCGCCATCTTCCTTAACACAAAATATCGTTGTATCATATTATGAGTAATGGACATTCGAGCCATTCTGAAAATAGCATATTTAACGCTAAATATTTTAATGTCGTCACGTTTATGGGTTTAATAAAGTAAAATAAAATTAAGTTAAATTAAATTAATTTGAATTAAATTAAATTAAAAGAATTTAAACCAAATTTATGTTATTAATTATATATTTTTCTCAAGGGCACCTTGGTGATTTTGTTTCCGGTTTTATATCATTACAGAGCTGTTTGTGGAGTTATTGGCACAATATAAATATATATAAATAGATGTGTGTCAGTACATTTACGCAGCATATATTTATCTATTTATATATATATTCATATTGCGTCAATAACTCCACAAACAGCTCTGTTATGATACAAAAATTTAAACAAAATCACCAAGGTGTCCTTGAGAAAAATATAATTGATAACATTAATTTAATTTAAATTCTCTTAATTTTATTTAATTTATTTCAAATTCTTTTAATTTTATTTAATTTATTTCAAATTCTTTTCATTTAATTTAATTTAAATTCTTTTAATTTAGATTTCTGGCGGTAAGTGGAGAAGAGATCTGAAATCTATCTCTCTCTGATGAAGGGAGGTATATATATATATATATATATATATATATATATATATATATATATATATATAGATATATATATATATATATATATGTATATATATATATATATATAATATATATATATATATATATATATATATATATATATCACTATATATATATATATATATATATATATATATATATATATATATATATATATATACTATATATATATATATATATATATATATATATGTATATATATATATATATATATATATATATATATATATATATATATTTACACACCTCCCTTCATCAGAGAGAGAGAGAGAGAGAGAGAGAGAGAGAGAGAGAGAGAGATTTCAAATCTCTTCTTCACTTACCGCCAGACAAGGGTTTTAGCGAGGAATCTCTCTCTCCCTTCCCGTTACTGGATTAAATAACGCGAATTCGGATAACCCTTGAGCAGCAGGAGTGTACCGATGACTCACCGCTGATACACGATGCTCTGAACTTCAAGAAATCGAGCAGTCTCCCGTTTCGTACTTTATCTTGCAGTTTCGAAATATCCGCGATGGATATCGTCAATGGATGTGCAGAGTTAATTAAATATTCCCGTTAAATACCTTGTTAACTCGTGCAGAATTAATTAGTTTCGAAAATGTTTAAGTATATATAATATATATATATATATATATATATATATATATATATATATATATATGTGTGTGTGTGTGTGTGTGTGTGTGTGTGTGTGTGTGTTATGGGAAACTATTTCTCCTCTGTAGGATAGATTAACTAATTCAAGTATAACATTTATTTACGGAATTTAATTATAGAGACAAGCTTATATTTACGAAGCCTACTTATGGAGTGAAACGGAAAAATAGTTGTGTTGAATAAAACTGGCAAAATTTCTACCTGTTGATTTTTTTAACTATTTGTTTTTAAACAACCTTTCTAAAAGTTTAAAAGACGCGTTAATAAATAATTAACTGTAGAAATTAACCACTTATTAGCATTCCTGATTAATTGTCAAAGGCTTGTTTAAGCTCTGCTTTAGAATAGAATTCCAGGTTAATTCGTTACTGCTAGGAATAGTCCCGTGAGAAATATATATAAAAAAACAAGAAATGTCACTGGTAATAATGAATTAGCTAGTTACTCGTCCGTATGTGCTCGCACACAGCGACAAGTTACACCAAATCAAAGACATCAGTGAATGTCCAAAATGGTTTATGTAGCTACTTTGAGTTCGGTTCTTGAAATAATATATATATCGTGGACTTAAATATTTCTTCAAAGTGAGTCTATCTTGTGCAAGATTATTTTATAAAAAATGAAAATAATAATAATAATAAAGTATTCTTCTAGTTTTGTAAGTTTGCTGTAATATTTAGTCAATAAAATAATAATAATAATAAAATAACTCACTTACAAAAATAAAAACGAGAAGAGAAGGAAGAGGAGGAGCCACTATGGTAATGAGATACAACATAGCCAAACGCGCTGGGAGAAGAACCTTAGTACTAGTATGGTAGACGATCATGGGAGTGAGTGTGGCGAAGTTCAACGTGCAGTTTAGACAGCTGCTGTGAGCGGGAGCTCTGGGCTGCCTTCTTTCTTGGCCTTCCTCCTCCTCCTCCCTCAGTCGTTCTGTCTCACACTTGTTGCAAGTTTTTGGACGTGTGTGGTCGCTGTCCGTGTGTGATTCTTTAGTGAACCATATAGAAGGTGCCTCCGTCTAGTGTTGTACGAACCACGTCATTTTGCTTTTGGACGGCGAGGCTATATATATAACGATTCCCTTTGTTGTGTGGGATATTCAGTCGGCGATGACTTTAGACATTCATTCGCTTACACACCCCAATGTTCCCTGCCATGCGCGAGGTGCCAATGAACGTTTTTGTTCACGGTGTGCGTAGCTGACTTTTACACGTAAGTAAATGTCGATTATCTTGGATAGTTGTATCATGCACGTCTCGTGTTTCTGGTGTTACGATGCTATGAATTCTCAGGCTTCAGCAGAGAAGATGACACTTGGGTTTTACCAGCAAGAATTGGTGTAGAGAGAGAGAAAGATAGGGAAAGCCCTAACTGGTAACAATCGTGCATGTTAACGAAACATTGTGGTCGTACCTATTTTCTCTGGATCTCCCATGAAGTAGTGCATTGCACGCTTCTCTAAATGAATTAACGTATAACTGTCGTAGCCTAACATGCTTTTCAAGAATGGAATTGGTAAACGTTAAATTTAGAAACAAATGTTGCCGATTCTTTGTCTGAACGTAACGTCAGGAATACGACTGGCGGAAGTAGAGGAATTAGGGCTCTGACATTCAAACCAATGTCAATTCTTCCCTTATAACAGTGATAACGGGAATCTTTCTTTGTCCCCACAAATGTATTAGGTTGTGATATACGTGTTTATTTAACTATTAGTAAAGGGGCGTTGTCAGCATCATTGTTATATGGCTTTTACTGTATGTCTGTTACTGTGATTGACCTTTTAGACCTTACTAGGTGTGTTATGTTACTATGGTCTTTGTGGGTTTGCTGTTCATATTGAAACACGAATGTATACCTGTTTAGCTGTTCACAAATTATCACTTGAGTTCCTCTTAAAAAAAGATAGTTTTTATATGTTAGTTATGTCTAGGGAGTATGTCGCACAACCGCTAAGTTGCTCATGAGACTAATCATATCTCCAAGGGTAGAGCTGAGGCGTGCCTTTAAATACATATACTGGATTAAGAACAAGTCTGCAATGAAAAGACAGAGAAAAACATCACGAGGAAATTCGCCTGAAAATGAATCCAGGTTAAAGGAGTCACTGGTAAAATAGTCACAGATAAATAGTCACATTAATTTTTCAGATAGTGACCACCAAGGGTTTCAACCCGGTATGTATCCTTTATTATAAGTCCGTTGGGAATATTTTTTTTCTCTGTATGTATCTGTTCTCTCTCTCTCTCTCTCTCTCTCTCTCTCTCTCTCTCTCTCTCTCTCTCTCTCTCTGTATGTATCAACCTCTGTGGCGTGTTTAGGACAACCCCGTTGTGGATTGCTGTAAAAAACATATAAACAAAAGAATGTAAATAATATAAAGATATGACACCCCCAAGAAATAGATAAAAGACTGTCAATATCACGAAGATAATGGCCCCAATGAATATTGTGAAATTTTCCCTGTGACTTTATTATCGGCCACCATAAGTTATTGACTTTTTTCCTGTTACTTTTTTTTCCAAGCCAAAATTATATAATAATAATAATAATAATAATAATAATAATAATAATAATAACACGTTCCAGTTGATAATAAGAGAAAGAGACCCATTAGGTAAAACTTGTGTCTACAGGTATGTTATACAGGGAATCGATTAAATAATTCCTGTCTTTTCCAAACACCTAAGCTCGTACAGAATCTGGAAGAGCAGTTTCACTCTGCTCAAATGTCACGACAAATAATTTGTGATATGGATTCGAACGTGACGAGTAGTGATGGTGTGGTTGCCAGATGCTTCTCTTTCGTATATTTCATGGATGTCCATTACGGACAAAATAGAAAGAAAGAGAGGGATACCATTTCTATATTGGTGTTACTAAAAGCTGTCTGGGGTGCTTCGTTTTTTATTTTCTTTTATTTAATGTCGTTTTACTTGACCTCCGTTCCCCCTTTCTTTCTCCAGTTTACTGTCCAACCACTCAAACTCCCTCTTTTCACTGTCTTTATAGCGTTGAGGGGATGAAGGTGTCAAAGCTCTTGCGATTATAGCTAAATTTTCGTATATCGTTCAGTTAACCGGCACTGGATTCCTACCCAAAAAAAGCTCTCTCAAAATGGGCCACAACAATTTACCCTCAATTTTTTTTTCGGGAGATGGGGGTGGTGGGGGGGGGGGGGACGACGGCGGGTTGTGGTGTGAGGGAGATAATGACTTTATCAGTAAAATTAATGATATAAAAAAAATTATATTAAAAGCAAGATCCCAGTTAACGTTTAAATTTTAGCTCTCTACAAAAAATGGTACCTGTATTTCACAATAGTAAGAACTAAACACAGACGCAAAACCCACAGAAGAGCAGTGCCGTCAGTGCACCTCATGCGGTGCACTCTAGGCATTACTTGTTAGGGCTATTTGCAGCATGCCTTCGGCGGCCCCTAGCTGCAACCCCCTTTCATTCCTTTTACTGCACCCCCTTTCATATTCTCTTTCTTCCATCCTTCACCTTCCAAACCTTTTGCTGTCAATTTCCGTTCCAGCGCTGAATGACCTCATAGGTCCCAGATGCAAAGATTTGTAAAAAAAAAAAAAAAAATTTAATCATGACTGCTTTGATGAGGTATTACTCCAAAAGAGAGATTCATCGAATATTACGAATGTAGTTAAGAATTTAAATTTATGT
This sequence comes from Macrobrachium nipponense, assembly GCF_015104395.2. Taxonomy (NCBI): domain Eukaryota; kingdom Metazoa; phylum Arthropoda; class Malacostraca; order Decapoda; family Palaemonidae; genus Macrobrachium; species Macrobrachium nipponense. The sequence goes on along the minus strand of NC_087205.1, from coordinate 11,518,939 downwards.
AAGAGCACCAACCACCCTTTTCATATGTGGCAATTTCAGCGTAGCATGTCCTGAATTTTTTTTTTTTTTTTTTTTTTTTTTGCAAGGATTGATTTAATCCTCAGTTGATCAGTGCAGACATGTTCAGTGTTCTAGGTATTCGGATGCTGCTTTCGTGACCTACTTCTGAATACCCTCTACCCAATGAAGATTAAATGATCAAATTTCATTTTAAAAATAAAATCGTTCAGTACCTTCAAATTGCCCAACTGTGTTGAAACAACTTTTCTATTCGCTTCTCTTGCTGTATTTAAGGTCGGGGTGGGGGCTGGCGTTGGAACGCTACAATCCCCCTTTAGTAATGTCTCCCTTTATGTGTTGTTAAATCTTGGAATTCCCCAAACTAACTCTTTCTTCTTAATTTCACTTTAAAAATAAAATCGTTCAGTACCTTCAAAATGTCCAACTGTGTTGAAACCACTTGTCTATTCGCTTCTCTTGGTGCATTTTAAGGTGGAAGGGGGGGGGGTCGGGTCGGGTGAGGGGCGTAGGAACTGTGCAAACACCCTTTAGTAATGTCTCCCTACATGGGTTGTTAAATCTTGGAATTCCCCTAACTAACTCTTTCTTTCTTGTTTGGTCGATTGTCTCTGGATAATTCTAGTTCTGTGGTATTTTTTTTTTTCCAGTTCGTATGTAAGAGGTATACGTATTAAAGCTTAAAATTCCATAACTAACTCTTTCCTTCTTGTTTGGTCGATTCTCTGGATAAATCTAGTTCTGTATTTTTATTTTATTTCAAATTCGTATGTAAGATGTATACATGAGAACGAAAGGCTAATGACTTATACTTGTTTTTCAAACCTAGCTGTCAAGATCTGCATGCCAAAGCTGATCTAGGTAGGTGGACAAGAATTTTAACATATTGCGAGACGTTCTGTCATCGGCTGAATTTCAATGAACAAACACCAAAGGATTGTTCAGTTTAATATAAGTTTCATTTATCTTATCTCTCTAGAATCTCTGTCCATAAAAAGGTCTGAGAAATGATTAATCTTGACCAATTATTCATCAAGCCAATTTTCAACTGCAAAGTCTGAGAAATGGTTAATCTTAACCAATTATTTATTAAGGCAATTTTCAGCAGAAATGTCTGAAAAATGATTAATCTTAACAAATTATTTATTGAGCCAATTTTCAACTGCAAAATCTGAGAAATGATTAATCTTAACCAATTACTTATTGAGCCAATTTTCAACTGAAAGTTTGAGAAATGATTAATCTTAATTAACTAATTATATTTTAAGGCTCATTTTAGATGCATATAGAAGCAAATAGCATTCTGTTCCTATTGCAGGGGAGACCAAAGCTGAAGCTCTGTCCATAAAAAGTCTGAAAATTTATTAATATTAACCAATTATTTATTAAGGCAATTTTCAAATTGATTTTAGATCCATATAAATTCAACTAACACTCTGCCCATCTTGCAGGAGAGACCAAAGCCGCCATGGACAACACAACGTTGAGGGCTTTGCTGTTCTTCCTCATCGGAGGATTTCTCCTTTTTGCCGGCGTCTTCGTGGACGCCATGGGCAGCTCCATCAACAACGATGGGCAGAATGGCATCTTACCCTTCAGCCCCCTCGTCCTCGTGGGCAGGGTCTTGCTCGCCATGGGAGGTAGTTTTGACCGCCTTCATATTTATTTAATTTTTTGTTATTCTTAATTAAACAAATTGCATGCTTCAAGAAACGTTAATTGGCAGTACATTACTATTACTATAGTTTTTATGTGTATTTTACTAAAAATGTAATTCAATTAATATAGATATTTATTTATTTTTACTTTTCATTGTATTTATTTATTTATTTTTTTTTGTGTGTGTTTTACTAAAAATGTGGTTTGATTGATAGAAATATTTGGGATATGATAATAATGTATCGCTTTCCGCAAATTAGTGTTATTATGAAGTTATGTTGTTAAATATATCTTCTTAACTATGTAACTCTAGATAAACATTTTCTTTTACGACGTAATGATTGCATGAAAGTGTTCATGATCCATTTGTTGCAGACCTCATTGTAGGTATACCGGTCACTTAAAATTCAATTTAATTCAGCTTGCTGGTTATACCTACTTACTCCCTAATCATTCACCACCTTGCAGCTGTCATGTTGGTCGGCGCCTTGTACTTGACTTACAGAAACTGCAAGAGAAAAAAGAAGCAGGCGCCTTTTGACAGAACCTCAGCTCCTCCTGACCAGTCGATAGAGAGCCAGAACAACACCCAGAATTTATCTCGGCCGCTTCCAGCGAGACCACAGAGCAGGCACATGTATCATCCCTCTCCTGGAATCCAGATGACCACCTACGCGTCTGGAACTCTGACGAACAGTCGAGAGGCAGAGGAGAACCCGTACAGCGAAGTGGAGGGCGTGAGCTCCCCTGCAGCGGCCGCCTTCATCCACTATTCCTCCACCCTGGGAGCTCGGAATCTAGGGTATTCAAGGACTCTTGGGTACACGAGACGGGGCGTCGGCGGCGGCCGTGGAAACCCCAGGATACTCAGAGCTGGTTTCACTCCCTTGCATCCAGTCGACGAGGGATCCTCATCCGTCCACTCATCCGCAGAGCAGCTGTCAAGGTACGCGACCTTGCCCGCTGGGCAGGTCCTAGACACCCCGGAGTACAACTGGAGGAGCCACCTGACGAGGGAACAGACGAGGAATTCCACCTCGACGCCTGTTTTCAAGGACGATCCCCCGCCTTACGATTCCTTCAAGCCCCCGCCTTATCGACCTTGAGGAAACCGTTGAAAGCTAAAGCCTTTTATCTAGTGAGATTTATTAACAATTCTTGTCTATGAGACTGTGATTCCTGGTGCAGAAATAGTAGTTTATGGATAGAGACGTAGTCAAGATTACGAATATTTTTATAGACATAGTTATCGGTACTGCCAGTGATTAAAACACTTTATTGTCTTTGTTATTAGTACATAAAGAATGATTGGTTATTTATATTGTTAAAGCATTTATCTCCTATATTAGACAAATTTAAAACACTGCAAATATGATCGCTCTTCCTAAGTGTTGTTACGAGCGATTACTGTTACACGAAGTAAATGTGAACTATACATCATATACTTGATACGAAGGCTTGTAATGAATACAATTTTTGTTAAGTGCAAAGCATCATAAAGGCAGCATGGGCATCTGAACAGCAAGATATTCCGATTTCTCTCGTGTACGTATCCGATGGTTATGTTGTCATGCAATATTTCACGACATACAATCCTGTCTGGTGTATACTATACATGATGCAGGTACATACATATGTATATTAAAATATTAACATAAGGCTATATGTATATATATATATATATATATATATAATATATATATTATTATTATATATATATATATATATATATATATATATAATTATATATACAGGGTGTCCATAAAGTCCCAATAACATTACAAGCAATAAATACTTATCATGGTACTAGGACTTTATGGACACCCTGTATATATATTGCCCTGCATTTTTAATGTACTTTCTCATTAAGGTCTACTGTTTCCAATAGGAAAGCCTTTCCTTGTTGCAATGCCTTCCTTGATTGCTTAGAGCATATTATCCAATTTACTTGCGAATAATAATTTTTTTAAAAGCCTCAACTGTCTTAAGTAGATTTTGTACAGAAATGGAATTATTACAGAGAATTTTTAAACATTTGTTTGTTTGAACTCCTTAAGTCAGCAGTGAAATGAAAGGGTTAAGAAGCAGTGTATAGTTAAGTCAGGCTTTTCCAAATAATGGGACATTTGGGTCTTATTGATACTAGGCATGCCATCCATAAATATAAAAGTTATCCCTCTCTAGAACTGTGTATGATGGCATCTTCTGGCTGTTCTTGTATGCTTTTCTTTCATTCGTTTATATTCCGGTACTAACTTCACGTATTTGATAAAGAAAATATTTGTTACTATTTATTCATGATGACAAAGTTTTTTTTCAGTGCTAAATTCATGTATTTGATAAAAAAAATATTTGTTACTATTTATTCATGATGACAAAGTGCCATCCTTTCAATAGAAATGCTTTCAATAACCGTGAAAGTTAGGTATTTTATCACTTGATTTGTCTGTCAGCGATTGACTTCGTTTTAAATCGGATAAGTTTTTTTTTTTTTTTTTTTTTTTTTTTGTGATATGAGTTTCAGTGAGACAACGATACGTTGTTGGTCATATCATGTCCACCGCATGACTTGGAGCGACGATCATTTCTTGAGATTTGAAGAAAAAGATTTTCCACGAACTTAGTTGCCGTATCGTGGCCATCAGTAGTCTTTTTTTTTTTTTTTTTTTTTTTTTTTTTTTTTTTTTTTTTTTTTTTTTTTTTTTTTTTTTTTTTTTTTTTTTTTTTTTTTTTTTTTTTTTTTTCTTTGCTACTTATTGCGTTTTCATAATAGATAATGTAAGACATGATGTTCAGGAGGATTAATTAATAAACTGCTTGAAAACGAACACGAAGACTTGTCGATTAAATCACTAAAAACACGCGGTTATTCGTCGCCATTTACTTGTGTGTGATATTTTCCATTGTAAATACTATTGCGTTTATGCGCTGAACTTGAGGACTTGCAGCGTCCCTTCGGCCCGTAGCAGCAACCCCCTTTCATTCCTTTTACTGTACCTCCATTCATATCCTCTTCCTTCCATCGTACTGTCCACCCTCTCTAACAATTGATTCACAGCGCAACTGCTTTGAAGTTTTCTTCCTGTTAAACCTTTCAAACCTCTTCACTGTCAATTCCCGTTCCATCGCTGAATGGCCTTAGTAACCCCAGTGCTGGGCGTGTAAGCCAAAGTCTGTGAAGTCTACAGTGAAGAGCAGTTCGGATCCCAAGAAAGAGGAGGTGGGGGAGGAGGAGGAGGAGGAAGACATTTCCCCCCCGGGCTACCGGATGTTGCCCCGTCCTCGAAGGCATCTGGGTTACAAAGGGGGACAGAGACGTTGTCTGCACAGCTGATCTCGCCCAAAGCTCCGTAACTTGAGAGTTTTCAACCGCGCGGGAAGAGATATATCAACAGCCAGAGATGTATAGATTCTCCGGAGAAGAGAAGAGACTCAAAAACTATTCGTTCTTTGGCGAATTGGTCGTGGATGTATGTCGGAACACGTGATGAAATTTGTTATATAATATTATATCACACACATACATATATACATAAAATATATGTATATAAAGGAGCCCATAAAAACGCCAAAATATAGGAAGGAAGTACTAGTATATTTCAGACTGCAGTCTCTCTCTTCAGGTCTCTGAA
>NC_087205.1:11468630-11508630 GCF_015104395.2 Macrobrachium nipponense | reverse complement strand
TATATATATATATATATATATATATATATATATATATATACATATATGACATGCAAGACTATTCAGATATTCATCAATATTTCAGTCAAGGGAACATCGTCCATCTAGCTTAATATCAGTTATAACAATTTAGAAAAAAATTGAAATGTTTCGACAAAGGCTCCTTCTGCTTATATTCCTGAAACCGTTTCATCAGGTCTCTGACCATCTATCACTCTCAAGTGGCGAAGGAAATGACCTTAGTCACTTGGGACCCTTTCGACCTTGGACTCAACTACATAGACTTATTATTATCATAGATCTGCGACGAGGACTGAAACTCTTAGTCTTCCTTTACAATTTTCTCTATATGTCGTTTCATAATCATGTAAATAACCCTAAGAAAGAATGACCATGTGTTTTAATAGTTCATTATCTTGCTATGGCTACCAACGTGGAAGTGGTTAAATATATATGTATATATATATATATATATATATATATATATATATATATATATATATATATACATATACATATAATACTATATATCTATATATATATATATATATATATATATATATATATATGTGTATATATATAGATATATATATATATATATATATATATATATATATATATATATAGTATATATATATTATATATATATATATATATATATATATATATATATTAGTATATGTGTGTGTGTATGTATATATATATATATATATATATATATATATATATATATATATATATATATATATATATATATTTATATCTATATATATATATTTATATATAATATATATATATACTATAATATAGTATATATATATATATATTATATATATATATATACATATATATATATATATATATATATATATATATATATATATATATATATATATATATATATATGTAGAGAGAGATAGAGAGAGAGAGAGAGAGAGAGAGATATGTATACATAAAGCATATTATTTATTCAAATAGCATTAGTACGCTCACTTAATGATATACAATTTTCCAGAGACTCCCATCTTACAAAATGATTTTACGATATCACAACTCCCTCGTAGCTATGTAAACGCTGGTGTTTATTTGCTCTAAAACGCGCTCCACCTCATATACGTAAATACACACGTAGAGCAGACTTTATTATGACTCACCTCCAGTTCGAAGTTCGTCTGCACAAGGAAAGATAAACAGAAAGTATCACTTCGCGAAATGTGTAGAATCCCATTTCGGTGATAACATCCCTGCGAAGGAAAGTAGTGTGTGGGTGTGAGTGTGTGTGTGTTTGTGTGTGTGTGCGTGTATGTGTGCGCGCGCGATGTTCGATATTCTTGTTTTCCTTAGAAACACGAATCCAGACGCTTTCTGTTATAGTGTGATCACGAGTCACGACAGACAATTCAGTTATGGTTTGCTTTCGTACCTGACGAGTCAGGCATATTCTCTCTCTCTCTCTCTCTCTCTCTCTCTCTCTCTCTGCACAGTCAACTGACAACCAGATGCATTAATTAACTGAGTGGATCAAGAGAATATTCCTGTATTCCCATGTAGGCGTTACTATACCTTTCATTTTCTCACCCGGTCCTATGATAGAATGGGGATTACAAGGAGTTACAAGGATTAGGATGTCTCAAAGATTTTTTAGTCCATCCGAAGAGACATCGTGTGCTCTCTTATCTCTAGAAGCAGGAAGCAGGTTTTAATGTTCATTCACAGTGTCCTATTGATTTTGTTTAGCTTTCTGTTAAACACTGTTGCTATTTGCAACTTGTAGGGTCATCGGATTTGAACAGAAAGAGCTTCCATGAATCATGAGGATTAGAGAGAGAGAGAGAGTTTTATTAAATGCCAAGGATGTCGTAATAGTTCACAACCTGTACGGTGCCTGACAAAAAATATAAATATCACTTAGAACTTTTATATCTCTACAGTAGTATTGAGGAGGTTAAACATACCTTAATTCATGCACAAAGATCTACTCTTTTTTTTTTTTTTCTTAACATAAAATGTACACACTTGCACTTACATATGAAAGAACAAGGGCTTCTGCGCCTAGAAAAAATGTGTTAATACAGGAATTGATCAACATCATAGTATGTAATCATAACAATTCTTAGAAAGACTTTTAAATAAATTCGTTTAAGAAACTTCAGTCTTTAGTTAAGATAGAATGCCATGATGTTCCCACTGATTAGGTAGAATCTATGATTCAGCTTCAAAGTTCAAAGCGATAATTCACTATCTCATCTTGTGTTGCTATTGCCCTGTATAATTTGTCTTCATTAGCTTGTAAATGACGTCAGAAGCGCCCTGGAAGCTTCCACACTACTGGTCAGCTCCTCTTGTGATGCCAACGTTCGTGAGAATCAATCTCGTAGACAGCAGGTTTTTACCCTCAAGAAGAATTTCAGCATTTTTCCTGAATAGCGACCTCCTCAAGGGTTTTAACCCGGTATGTATCCAACTTTGCAGGGTGTTTGGTACAAGCCCGAGCGTTGGGGAATTGCCGTAAAAACATAAACAAAAGACTGTCAGTATCATAAAGATAATGACCCTAATAAATATTAGTCATAGAAAACGATCCCCGGAAATTCCCCTTGGGGGTGAGACAGACTATTGTATACAATGAACTAAAGCTGGAGGTTGATAATCCTGGGTATCTGGACCCGAAGTCATGATATATTGGACGTCAAGAGTCAAAACAAAACTCGTGAAGGAGACTTCAAAAACCACATGAACTTAAGATCATACTTCACTGTTCCATGTGTTATTACAGACCACAAAAGAAGAGGAGGCGAGTCTGCCATTGTTGATAAAATAAGATAAATTGATAAATACTAACTTAAAATAGATACGAACAATCCAATAAGTTGCATTCGTTTGACAATAGAATGATGAAACTTAGCATCGTCGAGTGGTCGTCTTCAAAATGTCACCGTTTACGATAATAATGTAAGAATATGACTCCCTCATGCAACAAATCATTCAGAACCAAAAATAACCGAAGCGCAGAGGAATCCTTTTGCATCATCATGCAACAAAAGCAGCACGAGTGTATTGCAGATTGTTGCAGTGTCCCAACCAACCGGAGGAGAGTGGGGCTGGAGTACCATCGATATTATTCTAATGAAAGAAAACATAAATAGCTCGTAAGAAACCCTGTGCTTAGAATGTTCTCAAGCTAAATCATAATCCATTATTTGTACCAAAATAGTATGATGACGTTTCATTTCAGATACTCAATTTTATAAGCAATGCATCAAAAATAGCAGTTGGCAACTATTGCGAAATGCAGCGTTAGAGAGAACGTGAGATTCATCGGGAGTTTAGGCATTCATTCTGTACCAGTTTATTCTAATATTCAGGTAACATTTTGGACCAAATGAATGATTTTAGTATATAGTAGGTTGCTAAAACAACTCTAGCTGCCAGGGAATCTCAGGGAATATTGATATCTTTTTTCATCATCATTCTCATCATGCACAACTGTTTTTACCTTTATGATAGTTTGTATACACTCAGGTCTATTTTTCTACGCATTATTGAGAATCTCCACTAACCACACGCAGTATACCTGGTTAAGTTTGAGGGGAGAATCTAAAACGTTTCTCATTAGCTTAAGAACGTGTACCTATAATGCTGCCATTTCGCCTCAATAGGAAGAAGTCCTCAAGAATTTCAATAGGCTTCTTTCATCCAAGTAAATCTTGCGTATATGCTTGAATTAAGCGGCATATTTTCTGTTTACATATAGAATGGATAAATGACTGCTTAGAAATAGCAGCATTAGCTCCCAGTCGACGATCACTCTTTCTTAAGGCAATTTTGTTTTTTATGACTTCTTTACAGAGAAGTGACCATCTAACCATTGTTCTCAAACTACATCCTAAAACAACATAAAAAAATAAAACATGGCTTGATATTCTTAAGTTTGAGATCATACGCATGCATATTATTCCCCATTTATTCAGTTGCAGATGCTTAATAATAATAATAATAAATAATAATAATAATAATAATAATAAAACTTAATAATAATAATAATAATAAATAATAATAATTAATAATAAATAATAATTAATAATAGTAAAAAATAAAAAATAAATAAAATAAATAAATAAATAAAAGCAACAGTAGCGTTAAAAATAAGAGGGATATGGAGCAGTATCCGAAAGTCTCTTTTAGTAATTTTTAGCGTTGTACAAAAATATATTTTTAACTACTGTGGCTTTTAATTGTCAATATTATAGCCTCGTTACGGAGGTTCCTTAGTTCTATAATAATAATAATAATAATAATAATAATAATAATAAAATAAATAATAATAATAATAATAATCATGTTCCGAAAAAGAAAATGAAAGCCTCAAATGGTAGAAATACCGCCCAGTCTTAAGTCGATATATCGCTGGCTGTTCTTTGTATGCGTATAAACATAGAGACCAAATACGCCATAGGGTATGTGCCAAGAATTTGCGTGGGCGTATAGATGTGGTTTTTAGGCGGGTGCACTTGATAAATACAATTGCAGGCAAGTGCCTGCAATAGGGCAAGTTCCCCCCCTCCTCTCTCTCTCTCTCTCTCTCTCCCTTCTCTCTCGTCTCTCTCTCTCTCTCTCTCTCTCTCTCTCTCTCCATTTAACACCATGCATTATTTTTCTCTTCCTCGCCATTACGTAAGACAGTGGTTATGGCGAACGATCGTTACGTGACCCGAGATGCAGTTGGCATATCTCCTCTTCTTCATTGCCTTCATTGTCAGCCTTTTTGCTTTCGTTTGCCTGTTGTCCCCAGGCTCAAGTCATTCTATCTCTTCGTTCATGTCATTGCTTGCATTCGCTCCTATTAAGATAGATACAGCGGATTGTGGCAGTATTTATATTCAATTCGTCCGTTTGTGTGTTCGTTGGGTACAAACAAAACGCTTTCGGCGATGCCAGCTTCCTCCTCCTCCTCATCACTGTTGTCTTAAACTGTCATTCATTTTGAATTGGCATCATTGCTGCGTTTTTGCATTCTCTCTCTCTCTCTCTCTCTCTCTCTCTCTCTCTCTCTCTCTCTCTGATTGAATGACCGGTCTGTTCTATCTTGACTAAACTCTATGGGAAAGATGCTCACGATATGATTACTAATTTTTAAAAGACTTTTGAAAAAATTCCCCGGGATTTTACAGCCATGTGATATTATAATCTTGGTTAGACAGACGTGGCATTTTTCTCATTTACTGAGACGACGTTAGTTCGCATTCTGCCCTGGTATAGTGTGTGCGTGTCAAATTCCACTTCGGAGTATTGGTTTCGTTTGTACTATGAATTCCAATACGGCCTCTCTCTCTCTCTCTCTCTCTCTCTCTCTCTCTCTCTCTCTCTCTCTCTCTCTCTCTCTCTCTCTGTCTGTCTGTCTGTCTTTTCTCCTCCTCCTCATCATCATCATATTGCTGTTCCTGGTTCAAAAATTAATTTCAAGTACATTGGTTTATTAGAGGCTGATATTAACCCCCTCAAAATTATGAATGAAAACACGTTCTGCATTTAGGGGAAAATGATTTTCAGTTGGTCACACGATTACAGAAATGCTGAAAATAACGCTTTATGTATTGAATGGACTATTTACACACGCACACACACACACACACACAGACAAAATAATGCCATGCATAAATGTCTGTACTGACTCTAAGTCTTTTGAGGACTTTGGTGATAAAATCTCAAATTGTAATAACCGATTTTCGATCTAATATTTTTTTCCTAATTGTGTAATTTCATCTTCTCAAATGTTAATTTTCATTAACGAACTATTTATGGATCAGACAATTTTTTTTCATGGTGAGGGTGATCAATTTGGCCATCTGAGCTTCATGATAAGCCTAATATTAGAAAATGTGAGATCTAAGATTTTATTTTTTTAATACAACATCAGGGAGATCTAAGAGTTTTTTTAATACAATATATATGCGAGATCTAAGACAATTTTTTGATAATATAATAACTTCGAGTTGTAAGATTTTTTTTATAATAACTGCGAGATCTAAAAGTTTTTTTTTTTTTTTTTTTTTTTTTTTTTTTAAATAGCTGCGAGATATAAGAGATTATTTCCGAACATAATATACGCCTTTAGATTACTTCAGGGTAGTTCTCGCAACATACCAGGCTGGAACGACCTAGTTGAAAACGAAAGATTTTTCTTCGGTACCTCGAGAGAAGGACATTTTGCAATGCTAATTAGACAGGCGAGAGAGATTGAGAGGCCTCGGTTCAAACTTGTTCTGCTGCAGTCCATTAGATGAAAGGCAGCTAGGAGCAGATGCAGCGGCTGGAAAATTAGGTCCTGGTAATTACCTTCGTCTCTGCATTGACATTAAATCCCTCTATATACATCCCAAGACCAAGTAACTATCGCCAAGAGCAGGAGAAACTGTCGGGGATGAAGTTGGAGTTAAAATGGGCGTCGATCATTTTAGCCTTTTAGCCCTATCCTAAATTGTGTAAACGACCAAGGCTTCCACAGGACAGCAGATAACCTTAACGACTACATTCGTTTTCATCTCGCAGGTCGTGTTACACCAGGTAATACCGATGTACAAATAATTCGTTGAATGATAAATCAACCAACTGTACTAATGGTCTCCCTGCAGAAGCTCTCAAGTTCTATCTTCTTCTTTCCCACCGTTATTCCTATACACTAAGAGGTCGGTTGCCTGATGCGCCATTCCTTACAACATCAGGCATGGTTTATTATTTGGCAAAGGGGTTTCTACGACCGCATGCCTTTGGCCTTTGACTAAGAAGTCCACCTGCAAGGCAGCAGTTTCCACAGTTATTGACGGTAGGCCTAGCCTTTTACTAAAAGGTAAGACTGCAAGGCAGCAGTTTCCAAAGTTATTGGTGTAGGCCTATATAGCCGTTTACTAAAAAGTAAGACTGCAAGGTAGCAATTTCCAAAGTTATTGGCGGTAGGCCTATATAGCCTTTCACTAAAAAGTAAGACTGCAAGGCAGCAGTTTCCAAAGTTATTGGCAGTAGGCCTAGCCTTTTGTTTAAAATTAAGACTGCAAGGCAGCAGTTTCCACAGTTATTGGCGGTGGGCCTAGTCTTTCACTCAAAAGTAAAACTGCAAGGCAGTAGTTTCCACAGTTATTGGCGGTAGGCCTAGCCTTTTGCTTAAAAAAAGTAAGACTGTAAGTCAGCAGTTTCCACAGTTGTTGGCGGTGGGCCTATCATTTTACTAAAAAAGTAAGACTTTAAATGGAATCACTTTAATTACATAAAAGACATCTGGAGTTTGCTCTCTGAGCTAGGCCAGTCTCTGTTCTGCAAACTTCATACAACCAGTTTAGATTTAAAACACTCATTTGTGCCTGCTTTATTCTCAGTCCCCTAAAACAGAGTTGTACCAATTTCTCTCTTTCCTCTCCTATCCATTTCTTATGTCAGGATTTTTATTAGGCAGCTTTCTGCTTACTGCAAACACACTGACAAGACAGCTTGGAGTAACACTTTATCATGTGCCATTTCAGCCTTCAAGATGCAGATCATTTGCATCATTTGTGGTTAAATTTCACTATTCTCACAATCTCCTAATCTTCTCGTCTGCTTAAAGTAATTTACAGGACGATAAGTTATGAGAAGCACGTATCTACGAAAAACCAAAAATGGCAGGTTGGTTTTAGGGGGTCATCATTTGTGGAAGCTTCTCGTTGGTCCACTGTGCTGCTTGTCACATCTAATATAGAATTGTTAATACTGCATTCTATAAAATTTGATATTTACATTCTGAAAGAAACGTCATTTCTATTTAAAAGGAAGGTCCTGAAATCAATAGTTTTGGTATTTCTGTGTCTTACTCATTCCCAAATGTTTACAAATGCTGAGGTTTTGATGTTTTTCAATCAAAAACCAATTTGCCTTCCTTTTGGACCAGCATATGATTGAAGTGGTCTTATCATATATCCTAATGAAATATTGCTGTAACTACAATTAATAAGAGTTCATGAATATATTAGCTCGCACGTCCTTAAGTTAATGCTATTCATGATCATACTTTTAATCACTGTATTACGAAAATGAAGAATTGATGCAAAGTGTGTTAGCAATAAGTATTCTGGGAAATACAGGTATCTGACTTTGAAGATCTTCGTGTGTAGGTATATAGCAGTAAATAATGAGAGAGAGAGAGAGAGAGAGAGAGAGAGAGAGAGAGAGAGAGAGAGAGAGAGAGAAGTAACCCATCAAGGTAGGTTTGGAAATGATATTAGAAAACAAAGAACGCAATTGTACAATCGAACGTCAAACGATGAGGAATTTTAAAGAAAATGTTAACAAGGTGATACAAGAGAGAAACAGTCTGCTTAAAACAAATAAAATTGGCAACTGGTCGAAATCCAGACTAAGAAAATACCGAGATATAATGCAGTGATACATAAACGTAATTTCATCCACAGGGAATCAAATATTCTGGAGAAAATATTTACGTGACACAGGTCAGCAAATGTCAATAAAAATATTTCGGAATATATGAATAAATCAAACCTTCATACAGTTATCTAGAGACCCATTTTAGTACAGATAAAATTCAGTTATGAACAACAACCATCAAGCGTCTTTGCGTTAAGATAGGTATTTCCTGAAAAAGGAAATGAAATAATCCCACCGGATCTGCTTTAAGCATCTGACCTATAATATTTCCGGGAATTTTATTCGTCACCAATTACAGCTATTCGCTCTGGGTAGGAAGTACGATTTGCGAAATCCAATTTCGCATAACGTTATGCTCTCCTGCATCATGTTTTGTTATTCCGTTCCTCTACCCATGCCACTGCTGGGTGGGTGGGTATAAGGCGTGGTGAGCAGGGTATACGAGACGGCATAGAAAACGGAGGGCGGATGAGAGGGTGTAAAAGATAATTCGTGGAAGAAGAAGACGAAAATGACACTTAACGTTTACCATGACGAATTTCCTCATCGGTACCAATTACCTCATCAAGATTTCTTAAAGAGGAATGCGCTCCTCTGTTTTACGGATCCCATAAAAGCGATTTGGCGGCTTCATTTTTATTTTTTTTTTATTTTTTACCCGCGCTGATGTCCTCATGCCCCAATTGCCAAGGGATGAGAAATGCTCTCAGTTTTAATCGCCAGCATTGCTGCTGTATGCCCAAAATGTTTATGTTGTTTTTACGGTTACGATTCCATCCACACGCCTAATAATTGCGCTAAAGATAACGGAAAGGATGAAAAGTCTTTAAAAGTGTACACCCATCTCTCTCTCTCTCTCTCTCTCTCTCTCTCTCTCTCTCTCTCTCTCTCTCTCTCTCTCTCTTTTAAGGATATCTTCCCACTTCCGTCTACGCCATTCATACATCCTTCCTGAAGTATTGTTCTTATGGGGATCATGAGTTATTATTATTATTAATATATTTTATTTTATTTTATTTTTTTGCTCTATCACAGTTTCCAATTCGACTGGGTGGTATTTATAGTGTGGGGTTCCGGGTTGCATCCAGCCTTCTTAGGAGTCCATCACTTTTCTTACTATGTGCGCCGTTTCTAGGATCACACTCTTCTGCATGAGTCCTGGAGCTACTTCAGCGTCTAGTTTTTCAAGATTCCTTTTCAAGGATCTTGGGGTCGTGCCTATTGGTCCTATGATTATGGGTACAATTTCCACTGGCATATCCCATAGCCTTCTTATTTCTATTTTCAGATCTTGATACTTATCCATTTTTTCCCTTTCTTTCTCATCAACTCTGGTGTCCCATGGTATTGCGACATCAATGAGTGATACTTTCTTCTTGACTTTGTCAATCAACGTCACGTCTGGTCTATTTGCACGTATCACCCTATCTGTTCTGATACCATAGTCCCAGAGTATCTTTGCCTGATCGTTTTCTATCACTTCCTCAGGTTGGTGCTCATACCAATTATTACTGCAAGGTAGCTGATGTTTCTGGCACAGGCTCCAGTGGAGGGCTTTTGCCACTGAATCATGCCTCTTTTTGTACTGGTTCTGTGCAAGTACCGGGCATTCGCTTGCTATGTGGTTTATGGTTTCATTTTTCGTATTGCACTTCCTACATATGGGAGAGATGTTGTTTCCGTCTATCGTTCTTTGAACATATCTGGTTCTTAGGGCCTGATCTTGTGCCGCTGTTATCATTCCTTCAGTTTCCTTCTTTAGCTCTCCCCTCTGTAGCCATTGCCATGAGTCCACGCTGGCTAGTTCTTTAGCCTGTCTCATGTATTGTCCGTGCATTGGTTTGTTGCGCCATTCCTCTGTTCTGTTTGTCATTCTCCTGTCTCTGAATATTTCTGGGTCTTCGTCTACTTTTATTAATCCTTCTTCCCATACACTCTTTAGCCACTCGTCTTCACTGGTTTTCAGATATTGCCCCAGTGCTCTGTTCTCGATATTGACGCAGTCCTCTATACTTAGTAGTCCTCTCCCTCTTTCCTTTCGTGTTATGTATAGTCTGTCCGTATTTGCTCTTGGGTGTAGTGCTTTGTGTATTGTCATGTTTCCTGGTTTTCTGATCTATGCAGAGAAGTTCTGCCTTCGTCCATTCCACTCACTATTCCTGCGCTGTATCTGATTACTGGCACTGCCCATGTGTTTATGGCTTTTATCATATTTCCGGCGTTGAGTTTTGACTTGAGTATCGCCTTGAGTCTCTGCATATATTCTTTCCTGATCGTGTCTTTTATCTCTTGGTGTTTTATATCCCCTCCCTCCATTATTCCCAGGTATTTGTATCCAGTCTCATCTATGTGTTTGATGTTGCTCCCATCTGGTAGTTTTATCCATTCAGTTCTCGTTACTTTGCCTTTTTGTATGTTGACTAAGACGCATTTTTCTATTCCAAACTCTATCCTGATGTCCCCAGATACAATCCTTACAGTCTGGATTAGGGTATCTATTTCCTTGATGCTCTTACCATACAGCTTGATGTCGTCCATGAACATCAGATGGTTGATTCTGTTGCCTCTTTTCTTGAGTTGGTACCCGGCATCCATCTTCTGTAGTACTTTTGTCATGGGAATCATGGCTACTACAAAGAGTAGTGGGGACAGTGAGTCGCCCTGGAAGATCCCTCTCCAGATATTAACCTCTACTAGTCTTATTCCAGAGGTTGTAATTAATGTATTCCAGTTGCGCATTGTATTATTTGAGGAAGCTGGTGGTGTTTTCCTCTGCCGCATATATTTTCAGACATTCTATTAGCCATGTGTGTGGTATCATGTCAAAGGCTTTCTTATAGTCTATCCGTGCCATGCTTAGGTTGGTTTTCCTTCTCCTACTGTTTTTCATTACCATTTTGTCTATGAGGAGCTGGTCTTTTGTGCCCCTACACTTCCTTCTGCAGCCTTTCTGTTGGTGGGGAATGGTGTTATTATTTTTATTTTATTTTTTATTTTTTATTTTTTTTTTTTGCTCTATCACAGTCCTCCAATTCGACTGGGTGGTATTTATAGCGTGGGGTTCCGGGTTGCATCCTGCCTCCTTAGGAGTCCGTCACTTTTCTTACTATGTGTGCCGTTTCTAGGATCACACTTCTTCTGCATGAGTCCTGGAGCT
Organism: Macrobrachium nipponense; assembly: GCF_015104395.2. Lineage (NCBI taxonomy): Eukaryota > Metazoa > Arthropoda > Malacostraca > Decapoda > Palaemonidae > Macrobrachium > Macrobrachium nipponense. The sequence continues at coordinate 11,497,061 of NC_087205.1, read as the reverse complement.
ACTTCAGCGTCTAGTTTTTCTAGATTCCTTTTCAGGGATCTTGGGATCGTGCCTAGTTCTCCTATGATTATGGGTACGATTTCCACTGGCATATCCCATATCCTTCTTCTTCTTCTTCTTTCTTCTTCTTCTTATTATTATTATTATTATTATTATTATTATTATTATTATTATTATTATTATATTATTGAAAAAGAAACCCACAAAATCCCTGGGTTTCTTTTTCAATCTTCAGAAGAAAACTGAAAGTAGTTTTTGTTTCGTTCACTATTATTATTATTTATTATTATTATTATTATTATTTTATTATTATTATTATTATTATTATTATTATTATTATTATTATTATTATTAGTAGGGAAAAACTCTCTATCACGAGAGTATATATAATGTTCTAAAGGGTCCACAATAATACAAAGTGTAAAAAGTCCGTGTATAATTTTGAAGACTTTACAGATAGCTTTCGAACCCTTCCCTGGGTTCATCTTCAGTCCAAAATTTTGGACTGGAGATGAACCCAGGGAAGGGTTCGAAAGCTATCTGTAAAGTCTTCAAAATATACACGGACTTTTTACACTTTGTATTATTGTGGACCCTTTAGAACATTATTATTATTATTATTATTATTATTATTATTATATTATTATTATTATTATTCAGTAAATGAAACATATTCATATATACCACTGTGCGTGTGTGTGTGTGTGTGTGTGTGTACAGAAGCAATATTCATTCATTACGTGGCTAGATTTTGGAATGAGGTCGCTAACGCCTTCACGAATTGGCCCAGGAAGTAAAGCATTCCTAAACAAGCATTCCTCTAGGTTTCGTCACGAACTGATACTTACTTAGCTAATCAAAAATAGGGCATTACAGGGTATATAAACATACCCTGGTTAATCCGGTGGTGGTAAGAGGCAAAAATTAGAGATTTCTTGACTAGAAAGTGCCCATGGCTTGGAATGCCATTGCCAATACCCCAAGGCAGCGTAGCCCCCTAGAGAATGGTTTTATGCTCTTGAACCTAATGACAACACTTTTCTCCTGTGGGATTCTAGGAACTGAAAATATTAGAATTCATGCTACGGAAAGTTGTATTAGTTAAGGTTTTTGTTTATTTAGCTGCATTTACAGTTTTAATTGTGAAAAATGATATGCTGAAGGTAAATATAACATGGTTTCGAGTTTTCTAGTTTAGATGTGTTTTTTTTTATTTTAAAGATTTATATATGGATTTTGATGTACTTTGTTTATCCATATTGAAGAGCTGGTAATGTTAATAATTGTATATGGTGTGGTCAATAAACTTCTATCTATCTATCTATCTATCTATCTATATATCTGTTAGCATCTAAAATAAATAACTTGCCCTTTTATTGCAGGGACAAAATTAAACACGCTACAAGGAAGTCAACGTAAAGCAGAAAAATTAATAGATGAAAACATCTCTATATAAAAGACCAAAGTGAAGAGTTGTTTTCTGGAGAGGATGGAGTCCTGTATCGAGTGAGTGAGCGTCTTCAACATTAGTTGCAGGAGAAGGACGGAAGGGCGTGCAGCATGAAATAATGCAAGAATGGGTGGTGTTAAAAAAAAAAAAAAAGGGTCAGAAAGCGTGCCGGACCTATAATCGTCATACCACAGAATGAGTTGAACGGACAATGACACGTAGTGGTATTCATGTTCATGAATGTTCAAAATCATATAAAAAAAAATAAATGAAAATTTGGAAATATGAGTAGTCCTTAAAAGCCTCTACGTTTGTCCAGATACGATGCACTTTTGTCTTCGCTTATACTTCGATAAATCATACTGTAATATGAGGTTCCAGATTACATAAGTTATGAACACTCTCAAGAATCAACTCAATTTTTTTTGACAAAGTGGATTAAAAATTAATGATATGCGCAGAATTTGATGAGATAGTTCCATTTGGAAATTCAGGACAGAGTCTAGTACGGAAGATTATGAGATGTAATAATAACACTGAAGACTTAGTGAGATAAGTACCCAAAGTCAGAATGATTCAGCATAATAGCCAAAATTTGAGTAAGTTGTTATGCATAGGAAGAATGATGATAATGTATTTATTAACGTATTTATCAATTTACAAATACATGAACTTCTTTATGGGATAGGTAACACAATGGAAATTACAGTTTGTAATCGCCAATCCATACGAGACTTTCTTTATGTGATGGTACCAAAAGCGAATTTCTTTATACAGTAATTAACCATCGTAGGAATTTCTCTACTTAATAAGCAACAAAATAGGAATGTTTTAACGTGATAGATAGCTAAAACAAAAATTATACTTTACGATGAGGTATTATATGGATTAGTTGTTATGAAAAAATTAATAATATATAAAGTAGCATATCAACAAAGTTCTAATTGTGATGTCAGTAAACACAAAACAAATATTATACAAGGTAATTAATGCGCAGTATATGATAGGTCACTAATCATTTTGTGGATGCAGTCATGATATAGGAAACATCCCTTAAAAATGCATTGCTGTCCCAACCGTGCATTCAAAAACTGGTTTAAGAACTGATCTCCTGTTCAGTCGATAAATTTAAAGATTCTAAATGCAAAAGAGATTAAATCTCTTTCACTTTTCCAAAGATGTTCGTGTAAAGTGACCCGTATATATGTACTCTCCTATTCAGTCAATAAATTTAAGGATTCTAAATGAAAAAGCAATTAAATCTCTTTCGCTTTTCCAAAGATGTTTTGTTCATGTAAAGTGACCCGCATGTATGCACACCATCGTAACAGGAATGCGCTCGGCCGCGCCAATAGTACACTTGACCAAGGGCGCTTACCCTAAGCAGCAGCGGTGTGCACATCGTAATCATGTATTCAAACGACACGTGTGCACCTCAAAACGTTGCCGCGGGCCGAGAAATAATGACCCACCCACCCCAATCTCCAAAAAGGATATGAACCGAGCCGGCCATTGGGTGAAAAAAAAAAAAGGGAAAACAAAAAGTGGGGAGAGAGAGAGAGAGGTGACGGGGGAAGTTTGGGGGTGGAAGGAAGAAGAGAGAGAGAGAGAGAGAGAATGAAAAGTACAAATTTAATGCAACAGAGCACCGAGAGAGACATAATACCCACATTTACCTCGAAGTTCGTCAACCCAAACCAGACCTCTGAGGTAACATCCTTTCCACAGTCAAAGGAAACGAAATCGCAAGGCCTCACGGAGAGGCCAAGTGTCCTTAATAACTCTCTCCAGGATATTGCATTATGCTCCCAATGCTCTGCGGCCAACGACTTCCTCGGTAAGGACGAGCCTCAAGTGAAGAAGGAGGAGGAGGAGGAGGTAGAGGAGGAGGAGGAGGAGGAAGGAAGGCTTGCCGTCTGTTACAGAAGTGTCCTTGGGGGGCCCCAGAGTGCAGGATACTACGAGGGGCTCCAGTTCCCCAACCTGCGATACTCCGCACACCCAGTCTTCTTCTTCGCGCCGCTCACTGTTGTTTTAACCGTGATATGTGACTGGGTGGGAGATTGGCTTGCGCTTGGGAAGTTGTGCGCGCACTGCTGCTCTTCTGGTCAAAGCAAAATCCGCTGGTTTTGTTTCTCGTTTGCTGTGATAACGCGTGCCAAGCGATGCAGAGTGAATCGCAAGGGCCCGTGCGATGTTTAGTAGGCATGTTTTCGCCCTAGTTCGCCTCGTGAAAGGACTCCTCTCGTTACTATCGGTACTACCATTGTTTGGCGACAACAGTGGCATCCGGCAATGAGATCAACAACATTGAGAACTTGTCCATCTTGCGGTTTCCGATCGTCGGCTGAGTTGCTTACCATGGATTAAAAAAAAGGATTGCCTCCGTCGTCGATCAGGGACTGAAACCTAACCGTAAGTAACTTTGCAGTGTCTATAGCTTAGTTTAAAAAGGACAGTTTCCATTCATGAATATCCATTTGCGAGTAGAGTTTGCGTCTCCTCAACAGCGTCGTGAGCGAATGCCACTGACGCTGAGCGCCTTCTTATGGAAAATCTCTTTAAAAACAACCCTTTTCCAGATTGTATCAGACGCTAATCCCTTTGATTGTAAATGAGACCTGTGTGATTGTCATCTCCACTCAGCTTCCAAACGCCTTCGATGCCAAGCTGATCTGTGACAGGTTGAATCTGGGGAACTTTCGGTGTGGCTGAACAGCAATGGATGTCGTCTTTCCCTTCTGGCAGCCAATCGAAGCTCGTTGCCTAGAGCGCACGAGCTTCCGCCGTTTAAGATGTAATAGCAGTTGACAAATGGCTCTCAGTTATTCCTCTAACAACAGCGTGGCAATGTTTTCTAAAAGGCCCTCACACACACACAAAAAAAAAAAAAAGTGGAAAAGATAGTAGTACTATAGATACGCCATGATAGTGGTGGTCTACTTATGAGCTATTTCGTCAAATTGTCGCAGCTTTTCATTCCTGAACCAGTTTGGGGATTGAATGACATATCTGACACTTGAAGCAGGTGACAACAAAATGTCAACCACAAAAGATGAACGAAGTCATAATTTTACTACAAGAGTCAGCGGGAAAAGGGAAGGGAAACCCTAAGTACATAATATAACGCAGTAGTCTGTGTAATAATGTCACGTGACCATCTAAATGAGGAAATGCCTTTGAACACGAGACACATTTATTGTGCTTGTCGCTTGCTAAGTGTGACAGATGAGATTCGTTTTCAAAAGCGCCTGAATGCAACTGGGGTTGTTCCCTCTTCCGATCGTAGAGGGGAAGGCGGGTGGGGGTGGGGGTTATAAGGGGGTGGTGGTGGGGAGAATGGGGGGCTCTTCAATTCAAAGGATTGTATTCGACAATGTGATGTTTAGCGCCCTTTTCTGGATTTGACTCAAAGCAAATCCTTTGTTTCGGTAAGCGATTTGTTTTGCCGTTCTCCGCCTTTTTCGCTTTTTCTGGTATTCGAATTTGTTAATAATTACAATAATGATAATAATGGGAATTATGAAAAATGGCAATTATAACGATAACAACTGAGGCAGCAGACGGATTATTAGTAGTAATAGTAGCGTAGTAGTAGTAGTAGTAGTAATTGTCATCTAACTGATTAATTGTCTCTTTGAAGTCATTCATTGTCACGTGCATGTCTCTCAAGGTTCCGAAAACAGCTGCAGTTTGTAATGAACATCTCAACGAAAGGAAGTCTAAATTTGCTTCATTTTTGAGACTTGTTCAACTGGGTAAGAACCTCCCGGTACAATGTGACAAAAAACGTTGATGTAGTTACTGCAACAAAGCACTTTTTCATTGCGTCATGGAAATAATATAGTAGTTTGGAAAAGGTATATCTGCATTCAAATAATTTAGCTTATCCGTCGAAATATGAAAATGTCAAGTTGATGTTACAGGTTTGTTGGAGTACAATACTGCAAGTATGGCAAAAATGCACGTCTTATTCGGTTTTAATAACGGAATAATTTTTTTTAATACTTAAATACGTGAAGACTGTGGCGACTAACGTTTATTTCAACTATAATTACCACTAGGTTTTATATTGTTGAGAGCAGCCATCTCGGATATAAGAGACACGTAAGGTTAAATGTGATACGAACTTTCAGAAAGATTTACTTCGTGAGTCTGGGAACAAAGAGGATTGCGAACAGGTGACAGCTGTAGGTAAAGAATATATTTATAACGGTGGGAGCCTTCCCTTTCCTTTCATTTCAAAAAATATTGATCATAAAAGATATTCTAGCTCAAGTGTTCACAGATTCAGTACGATATTACTCTCTTTCGTATCCATTTTGTCTCATTCATTGCTTTAGAATATTGTTAAATATGTACGTATCTTTATCAATAAGTCCCAAGAACGAATTGCGACCATATGTGAACAGTAAAATAAATACACTTTTTATTTGACTTATAGGTGAAGTAGATTTTACTTTATCACTTACGCAACCTAATCATTTTTTTTGTATTTATTTAATTACAACTATAAACTTCACAGAGTTGTAACTGTCACAAATCAATGGTGTAATTCAATCTCTTGTAACTGAACAAAGTTAACCAACTTTGTAATATTTCAAAATCCCATTGTCAGTTACTTTCTCTTTCAATTATTCTTTTTTTGAATGTATTCACAATAACCAATAGTCATTATTATATCTTTTTTATTATGCAAAACTGGATTCTGTTAGTTTCGTTTCTTCTGGCTTCTAACCACGCCTATTTTTTTTTATTTATTCAATATAAGTTAATGATTACTATCTGATATGCGTATTATTCATTGCCTCCAATATTTCAGGCTCTAAAATCATTTATTTTTTTAACTAATTTTTTTTTTTACATTTTTTTTTTTACTTTCCCGCCTAAAAAAAGGACATCCAGGAAACATTCTGGACTCCTTTGGATGGCGAACTTCCGGCTTCCGACTCGTATCTCGCACGGATCCGGAAGCTGAGGTCGGCGTCCCCTTGTAAAGTACAACGTCCTGCAGTAAGGATAAAATTTGGATTTGGAACCTCTCCTAAGGGTTCCTATGGCTTTCCCAACGTGTACAGAGTTAGCAAGTCTATCACATAAGAAAGTTCAGTCATATTTAAAACTGATTCGATGCTCAAATTGTAATAAGAGGCCATTGCATTTGTTAGCTCACTTAGAAACAAGTCACGAATCTTGTGAAGGTGAGTACGAACATTGAGATAAATGGAGAAACAAATCCACAGTTACGTAAATGTACATATATTTAAATTTAAAATTGCAAGGATATAGCTTTCGGGAATCTGTTCGGTTCTCTATTTGAAGACTCGCGCTGCTATGAGGATTTTTTAACTGAGATGAATATTGGGAAAAATATTGAATATTTATACAAACAGAATACAAAAAGAAACCGTCCCAAACTGCACTCACAGCATATCTATAAACAGAAGCGGAATCCAACAGGAATCTATGGATAAGAATGACAAATGGATAAAAACAGCTCAAATTGTTTACAGGACATAGGTATGAAAAGAGGAGACATTTGTAGGAATGGAGAAGGAAAAAATACTTATAAGATTAGGTCATTTAACAGGATATAGGTAAATCAATTATTTTTTGTATTAAAATTTCTTTCATCTTCTTCATAAAAAGAAAGTCTAAAATTAGATGGGCGAAGGTCTGTATAAAATGGCCGTGTGCAACAATTGCGATAAAATTATTATTATTATTATTATTATTATTATTATTATTATTATTATTATTATTATTATTATTACTTATTAAATATTACACCAAATAGTTAGCCTACCTGAAAATTCCTTAAGGAATAATTATATATATATATATATATATATATATATATATCTATATATATATATATATATATATATAATATATATATATATATATATATATATATATATATATATATATATATATATATATATAGTATGAATATATATTATATAAAGTTAGTCAGGGGCAAATAAAGTTCCTTTGGTGTCATAATATAAAGCAATTTATTTCACGGTATACAGCTGAAATGGTCATTCTTCTTAAATTTTACATGCATATGAAGTTCGGGATCATTAATGAATAATGACAATAGAAATAATACACTAATAACTCCAGAATAGCCAACGATTAGCTTTATTAGGAAATAAACATGTCAGATGTTAATTATTTCATTGATTTACCCAATATTTTTAATACTCATTTTCTGTATTTTAAGGAAGATATGAATTCATACTTTTTTTTTCGACGAGCAGCCTGTATAAGCAGCATATCTTCGTCAGCAATTGTCCATTACTTTGTCGACTCAAGTTACGCAATAAAAGAAATACTATTTTTAGGCTACGTATGCTACATTCAGGAAGACTAAATGTAACGTGTTTTTTCACCTTTTATTGATAGTTTTTTTCTTATAGTTTTTTTATTATAAATTTTAGGATGCCTATGCTACATTCAGAAAGACTAAATACAACGTATTTTTTCACCCCACCTTTTTTTTTTTTTTTCTTAACACAAACGACGTTGATATAAGAGGGACCAAAGATGAACTGACCAGACTCCGGGGAAATTTCGTAACGCACCGAAGGTTGGACCAAGATACATTCTTCATTTTACATTCTTTTATACGGTCCAGTGATAAAGAGGGTGATCGCATATGAACGACGGCAAGCCTGAGCGCTGAATTCATCACCCTTATTTCATAGTTTAAAAAATAAGGATATATGAATTCAAAGGCCTTGTATATAACTTCTTTGCTATAGTTATTACAGTATTTTCATTGGGAAAGTAAATCCACAGAAGTATGCCAGTTTGAATAGTTTAAAAAATAAGGATATATGAATTCAAAGCCTTTGTATGTAACTTCTGTGCTATAGTTATTATATTATTGCCATTGGGAGAGTAAATCCACAGAAGTATATGCCTGTTTGAATAGTTTAAAAAATAAGGATATATGAATTCAAAGGCTTGTTATCTAACTTCTGTGCTATAATTATTACATTATTGCCATTGTGAGAGTAAATCCACAGAAGTATATGCCTGTTTGAATAGTTTGAAAAATAAGGATATATGAATTCAAAGGTTTGTTATCTAACTTCTATGCTATAGTTATTACATTATTGCCATTGGGAGAGTAAATCCGCAGAAGTGTGTGTTTGCTTTTGTTATTTAAAATATATACAGCAGAAAGTTGCACAAGGTCCTCCTTGTCAACCTGACTATGATTACAAAAAGTGGCTACATAAAATCCTCGTTGTTTGAAGTTGGGTAGTTGGTTCTTTATGTTATCCCTTCATTCTCTAATTATTGTTATTGTTATTCTGGAATCACTATATTTCAGACACTTTCCTTACCCATGAATATATAGATAAATCCAGGATGGTCTGTGCAGTGTCTTCCTTTGCTCTTCGCGAACGTTGGCAATGTTTTAAAAACAGTCACACTCTATTTTACAAATTTACAGTACTGAAGGTCGAGAAATGAAGCATTAAAGGCCCATAAAAACTATATACGAGGCAGAACCAAACATTTCGACTGCCAGTCTTTTGCAATGCTGATCGCGTGGGAATGTGGCCAGATGGTAAGCGAAAAATGTATTCAGATGTAATATACAGGTGTGGCGTGGCGACTTATGTAAATATACTTGTTCCTAACCAGCTGTCCACAATCACCAGTGATCAGTATTACAGAAGTTTGTTAATCGAAATGTAATGGTTTTGTCATGTAAACACTATTTGTTATGAAGCTTTTAATCTTGATGTAAAGCAATGTCCTGGTAATCTGGTAAAAAAATATATATATGACCTGTCGATTCTACATATTTTTAACTCGTTTAACTTATATTAAATGACTTTTAAGATTACAGAAGCTTATTAATCGAAATGTATGATTTTGTCATGTAAATAGTGTTTATTTTTTATGGAGACTTTAATCTTGAAATAAAACAATGTACTGGTATCTGGTAAAAAAAAAAAAACGACCTGTAGATTCTATATATTTTTAAAATGTTTAACTTACATTAAAAGACTTTCAGGATTACAGAAGCTTGTTAATCGAAATGCATGATTTTGTCATGTAAATAGTTTTTTTTATGAAGCTTTTAAACTTGATATAAAACAACGTCCTAGTATTTGGTAAAAGAAATGACCATTAGATTCTATATATATTTTTTGAAACGTTCAACTCACATTAAAAGACTTTGATGCACATACATTTTATCCAGCGGGTGTTCTTAAGTAGGTAATCTTGTCAAGCACTGAATGAACCACAAGTATGCACAGCGAGTATCCCTAGAGGGACACCCTTCAGAACAGTAGCTTGCAAAATGAAACCGGAATGCAGCCAGGCATGCAAAACGGATGTGGCCAACCTAATCCACCGTCAGGGCTGCATATTTTTTTTTCTCTCTCTCTTCTTTCCTCTCTCGTTAACGAAGGTGTCTAATTTCCAGGTTGAGAGAAGATGGGACCCAGGTACACGAAGGCCATCATATTGCTTGTGGTGGGATCGCCCGTCCTGGCAGCTGGGATCATCATTGACAATTCCCTGGAGACGAACACAGCCCAGAGTTCCACGGTCACCATTGCCCGCCTCATGATAGCCGTTGGAGGTAAAGATTTAAAGTTTTTCCTGTAGTCATGTGGTTTTGTTTCCTTGGATGTCATTTCGGCAGAAATCTTATTTGTGTTATGTTGTGTGTGAAGTAATGATTGTCGTGCTTTTAAGCTGGTGATAAGCTGTAGATGCAAGTTGTTGTGTAAATACATATTCCCGATTCTTTTACTTCTAATTTTAGTGTTTAACACTGTCTAAAATTCTTTGTTCTTTTAATAATAATAAGATTTAATAATAACAATTGCCGATGGGCCACCTAAGATTATTATCGTACTTAAACTGACAATAAGTCATAGACGCAAGTTGATGTTTTAAAAACATATTCATGGTTCTTTTACTATGAGATTCAGGGTCTCTGTAACACGGTTTTTTAGACTTTGCTCCTTGTCAAAGCATCGGATGTAGCTGAAAGTTGACATATGTATATTTTACAACCACACACAAATTTTGTCAGCATTATCAATAACCTAAACCCGATAGTTTTAATTTTTATAGAGTAAAAATGATCTAGCCGACGCCATGGCCAATGATTACGAGCCAAGAGTCGAAAAACATTCATTACGTAAGCAAGGTAAACAAACACCTTTTGACTAAATGTTGCCCCGCCCATCCACCAGACAGAAATTCCATCGGCTCTGAAACCAAAAGACTTTATGAATGGCGGAACGATACATAGATGTGGGTGGGGTATCAGTGCTAGCGTAGTAATACTACTGTAGCAGAATTGCCGCAACAGTATAGCAGTAATATACATGAATTAAACGTTTAGACCAACTGCTGGGATCCTTGAGGATCATTTAGCACTTCTTACAACTACTCGAGAAATTAGTTTTTATAGCCAGAAGTTAAATTTACTAATCCAACAATGCCCATGATAGCCTTCAGTGTCATCGTGAATTATAACGAGGCGAAAGTGGGTGGAGCCTCATGAAGTCACCATTCTGACGATAATTATTGGTGAAGGTTTAAAGCCAATATACGGTACCGGCTATTTTTTTCAGTAAATAGGTAGATAGCCAATAAATAAAAATTACTTGACATTGGATATAGCAGTTATCAAATCAAGCTTGTCTACTATGTTTTTGGTAATTACCAACTAAGCCCTACATCTTGTCAATCTGATTGTGACCTATAAAGTAGACTGTAATTTCTTTGGAAACTTATTTTGGGAGTTAGACTAATAATCGAAGTGTTTTTGTATGTATTAACATATTTTGTTGGTTTGTTCATTATGACAATTATCAGTGGGGAGGTTCCAGAGTCCATAAAGGTGTACTGCTTTGCTTGTATTTAAATTTGTATGTCATTGTTGCCAGAGGTTTAGCCTTCGTTACGTATAGCCAATCATCCATCGAGAAAGAGGGAAGAAATGATGTCATAAGTTACGTAACGAGTGCGTTCGAAACCTTTTCTCTCAGTAAGTTGGCCCGTCTTCAAAAAAGGTCACTTTTACATTATAAGTACCAAATTTATTCAACCTACGTAGTGCAGAATATACTCAAAATTTATGTGTTGATGTAATATGTATTCTGAATAAGCATTATATTTATGAAATGCATAGATAAAAAGTTATTGCGAAAAAAACCGTGTTACAGAGGCCCTGAATCTCATAGTAGTTCTACTTTTAGTACTTAACACTATCCAGAATTCTATGTTCTTTTAAAAATAACAACAATTTAACAATAACAATTGCCGATGTGTAACTAATGATTATTATCGTGTTTTTAAGTTGACGATAAGCTATAGACGCAAGTTGGTGCGTAAATAGATATTCCTGATTCTTTTACTTCTAATTTTAGTACTTAACACTGTCCAGAATTCTTTGTTCTTTTATTAATAATAACAATTTAATAATAACAATTGCCGATGTGTTAACTAATGATTATTATAATCGTGCTTTTAAACTGACAATAAGCCATAGACGCAAATTATTGTTTTAAACACATATTCCTGCTTCTTTTACTTCTAATTTTAGTTCTGAACACTGTCCGAAATTATTTGTTCTTTTAATAATAACAATTATTGATATTTCCGTTACTTGATTAAACGCCTTTTGCCAGATTTATCCGCATCCATTAGTATAAAGAGAGAGAGAGAGAGAGAGAGAGAGAGAGAGAGAGAGAGAGAGAGAGAGAGAGAGAGAGAGAGAGAGAGATGAAACTAATGAAAGCCACAGCCTAGTTCGAACTTTGCAGTGAATCCAGTGCATGATAATTCAATATCACTTACAGATATCCTCAAAAATCAGTGACAGATATTAAGCTTAATCAAGCGGAAATATGAAAAATAAATGGAAGAAACATTCCTCTATCTCACAGGCAACTTGGTTTCGTAGGATAAATTAGTTGAAATGATGAATGAGACCCTTGTATATATAAAATATCTACAACACTTCTTTTCCGTACACCTACACAGAGAGCTCATCAGGAGAAGGTTGATACTCATATATATTAACTGATCCACTTACTTCTATTGTGCGTGGACTCTGGTTCTTCCTGGGTATTTTACATCCTAAGAACTGTGAATTAAATCCTTTTCATCAGCCTATGAACCTCCATTCTTTTCAAAATATTCCGAATAAATTTTTTCTACTACAATTAACGTTTACCAATTCAGGTCAGCCAGGTTAACATTGGCTGCTTCTGCAGTTATAGAAAACACTAAAATCAAGACACTTGACATTCTAATATATCCCAATACTGAGGAATATTATATAATATCATCGTAGAGGATTGTGATGATTCTAGAGGAGAGAGTATATCCTCAATAGAGGACGAGTCTCTTTCTCTCAAGACCAGTGACAACTAAGTGCTCCAGATCAATCCTTATAAAGCAGATTGCTACTACGCTTTTGGTAAGTATTGCAACCTGGGATGCTGCCAATTACTCAAGATAAAGATTTGATGCGTCTCAAGTTAAAAAAAACGCTTAGAGAGGGGCCTGTTGACCCTTTGTTACCTTGGGTAGCAGATAACCCTCTTTTCATGAGCCCACCAAGAACCCTTTTTCTATACGCGTAGTTTGCAGACCCATAAACTCCATTGTCATTGTTATCTCCAGATATTTAAGCGAGGAACGAAATCATTCCTACTCTCTGCTTAAGCCTCCTGAATTTTAGGTGTATCGGTTTTGGCTTCCCTTTTGAGCAAGATATGAGTCACATTAATAGATGAAGCTTAGTAAATAAGAGGAAAGCGGTATCGGTGGTGGGCTAAGTTGGGAGGACGAAGTGGTTATTGCACAAATTCTTTATTGAAGGAAAGTTTGCATAATCAATGCGAATGAAAGATGAAAATGTTATAGAAACTGTAATTATAGCATACGCGGAGCAAGAATGACAAAATGACTGCGATATATGTGATATAGCGGCATGTTCATAGCAGAATCCTTTGAAATATTTACAGGAAGAGATATCAGAACTGAAGGTTATTAATATACAAGACGCGTACAACTTTATGCAAAATAGAGATGAATGGCTCATTCTATGTAGAGATCTTCAGTGCCCTGGTTGATAAGCCTTCTTTGTTGATATATATAAAGTGACTACTGTAGAAGCTTCACCCTAGAGGACCACCATTCCTTGAGGAGTTAAAAGTATGGATGCAGTTTCTTAGAAACGATCCCCTGCTAGAGGAAAAGACTAAATGCTGAGAGTATTGAGCGTTTCACAATAATCCTTGTTCTGTCTTTTCTCATAGTCGACCCTGGTAAAGGAAACATTTTATTGTCTATATATATATATATATATATATATATATATATATATAATATATATATATGTGTGTGTGTGTGTTTGTGTGTATGTGTGTGTGTGTGTGTGCGCGCGCGAATATGTGTCACTGCAAGGGCTTAGATCCAAAACGAAGAACAAATGAGGAAATCCCATAGCTTCCAGCGGTGAGATTGGAAGTCACACGTGATGCGTTGGGCTGAGGTTAAGCTGCCAACACCCATCGTGTAAGAAAGCTTAGCTTCGTCCACCCCCCTCCCCACCCCCCCCCCCCCACCCCACCCCCCCACCCCCCCACCTCCCACCCCCACCCTAACCCATTCTGTGCGAGTCTAAATCCCACCGCTGAAAGTTTGGGTTTTCTTCAGTGTTTAACTGGAGTTTTTCCCGTTTATTTCTTCTTCATTTTTGAAAGGTCATGTAGCGACAAGAGAAATCCAAACAGTGTGATGGAATCAAACAAAAAGGATCATTACACACAATTACACACACACACACACACACACACACACACATATATATTATATTATATATATATATATATATATCGAGAGAGTATATATTATATAGATAATATTGATAGAGAGAGATGAGAGAGAGAGAGAGAGAGAGAGAATGTTGTGTAAAAAAAAAAATGAAGCCTTCTAAAAATTAAGAGGAAAAAGCTGCCTATGGACAAAATGAACTAAGGAAAAATTACTGGACGTACATTAATGCAAAAGTAGACGAGGTGGGACGGGGTTGCAACGTAGAGCTAGTGTTGTATATATAGATTTAAAAGTGAAGTCGTCGGTTAAATTCTTCTCTCACTGGAATGCTGAGAACAATTTGAGAAAAAACAGATTTAGAGGAAGTCTGCCATATGGTATGAAATAAGTTGTAAATGGCAGTGACTGGCATACGTAGCTTTTACGATATTGATTTCTAAAACGGAAAAGAAGTTATGGGACTGTTGCAACAGTTTAGATATGTTGTCAACAGAAACATGGCGTTATCCGACCTCCAGCTTACTCAGGGCGACTGCTAAAATCTACGGTGAAATAGTGCATTGTCTCACCAACGAAAATTAAAATGAATACGCCATATTTTATTAGCATTAATTGTTCTGTACTGTTTAACATGCACATTATTTATTTTTCTTATATATTTTCTTTCTGATAAATAAATCGTAAATACCCTATCCTAAAATTCCTTTATCTCTAAGGGCCCATTCACACTATGCGATTCTTGTCGGACCAAGATACGATTGCAGTGCCGGATCTAAATGCAACACAAAATTGCGCAGATCGTACATTTGTCCGACTGCCGTACAAAGTGATCCAATTATTGTCAAGCGCTTGCAGTCTGCTCTCAGCCTGTAGTGGTGACAAGATGGACCGGAGGAGAAAATTATTGTCTCTATTTATTACATTTGAGAAAATAGAAGAGAAAACCTAAAATTCACTGGGTACACCCTTTGAATACACAAAGGCACTTGTATGGTGCATTTGCCACCATTTTCGAGGAGCTGAAGAGAGATAATGATAAATTTTTCAATTACTTCAGTGCCTAAAACAACCTTTGAGGAATTCTTGTCACGTCTACATGACCAGTTGCTAAAAGAAATACGACATTCAGAGATGATATTTCGCCAGCACAACCACTGGCAGTTACCATCAAGTAAGAGGAAATAATATGGACCTTTCCTTGTAAATTTGCTTTTCCATATAGAAATTAAAAAGGAGAAATGAAAACAACTAGTGTTAGCTGAAACATCTCTATTTATCATAAGTATAAACTGATATATCTATATAAAAAAACTAAAATCTTTTACTTTGATATAAAAAATCCATATCTCTCTCTGTTTCATTAATTAATGTAAATAAAACGTAAGTGTTAACTATAAAAACTTCTCAAAAAATCATATATATCGAAATCAAAAGCTTTCAGTCCTCTTTTATATAAAATATCTGCCGATAACCTTCTAATAATTTCAGTATCAAAACGTATATGTAACCTTAATGAAAAAAAAAACAGCAAATCATTTAGTAAATCATTTCTCAGTAGTTTATACTTAAGCTATCCATACCTGTAGTTTTTTCTTATTGTATGGTGTTTTTTCGTTGCATGGAACCAGTGGTTATTCAGCAACGGGAATGAATAACACTATTTATATCCCTCAAATGTTTTCAATACCCAGTGCACCCGATCACCAGAAGCAGTGGAGGTCTACTGCTGTCGCACGTATGTGCAGGAAAAAATCGCATAGTGTAAGACACGTATTGAAGGCAATGGCCAACTGCAATCGCATCTGGGTGCAGCACCGGACATGGCCAGTGGGGCCTGTCGGCTGTAATGTGATGCCGGACCGGCAAATTTGCCGGACCGACATGGTGTGAAAAGGCACATTAAAGATAATACTCAACTGCTAGTCGCATGTAGGTGCGACATCGTGTCGCATTTACGTACGACATAGTGTGAAAGGGCCCTAACTCAACGCGAAACACTTTTTTAGATATAATTAGGCTTTTCCACAGGGCTTTCATACTACCCCAACAACAGCACCAACAACAAAGTAGTTTGTAGGCTTACGCCCCGAGTAAGCTAAAACTTGAAAATGTACTTTCTGTGGCTAGCGATATGAGGTTGAGCGGAAGCCCCAAGATGGAGGCATGAATGCTAGCAAGGGTGGTAGGGGAACGGAAGTGACTGATTCAAACAGGTATTCAAGGTTAAATGTCATGGACGGCTGTAGGGTGACGTAGTAGAAGTATCCCACAGGAAAAGAATCCCAGAAACAGTCCGCGGGAGTAGAATTTCAAGTGTACGAAGGGACTGTCAATACCACCTCTCCTCTATGGAAGCGAAGAATGGGGGTTGAACACAAATGAAACTAGAGAAAGTTGAGATGTATTATTGGAATGAACTTATAGATTAAGCCAACCTTATGCTGGCACGGGCTATTGCTTTTACAGCAGCCCATTACAAATGTATTATTGTTCAAGAAGTTTATGCGACGTAAAGATAGTTAAACGACTGAGAAATGAAGATATATGACGAAGATGCAAGAAGGTTTGTATGGAAAAGGCAGCCAGGGTACTTGTTGGTGATTTGATCGCGTAGAGAGAATGGAGGATATATAAGGTCGGTAAAAGGATGTGAAATTTGAAGACGTCAAAAGGTCAGATTATTATTATTACAATTATTATTCAGTAGAAAAAACCGGTTCATATCGAACAAGCCCATCAAAGGGGTCAATGACTTGAAATTCAAGCTTCCAAATAATGCGGTGCTCAAATGGAAGAATTATGAGGGAGTAAAATGTAATACAGAAAGAAAAGAAATAAATAAATAAAATAAAATAATAAATAGGATAAACTGGAAAAGATATGAAGCCATCCATGAATGGAATTATACCATTATTCCAGAAATACGAGAATGATGGTCTTGATCGTTCCAAAAGATATCTGCATAGCAGATCACGCCAATGCACGACTGTGGCATTGATTATCCTCTGGTAATTTCATGAAGCTACCCTTTGTTATGGGAAACGATTTATCCATAAGCTATGGAAAGAATGCTCTATCCAAAATATATGGTAAGCGCATATTCTCTGGTATATGAAAAACCCTTTTATATGGGAAACAATTCATTCACGAACTATGAAAAAAGAAAGAACGCTCTTTCATAATATATGGAAAGAGCGTACATCACGGAAATGAAGAGAAGAAGGAGGTGAGAATGTCCTAGGAAAGTATGACAGATGGTGTGAAAGAGGCATTGTGATGGAAGGTCCTTAATATCCAAGACGTAAGAGAGTGAGAGAGAGGGAGAGTGAGTGTAAGACAGAGGTAAATGACACGGTGTGTGTATTAATCTTCTGTGTAGGTTTTGGAGTGTTCTGCATAAGGGAGTTAATCCCAGATTAAGCGCTTTAAGATTGTTGGAAGTACTATACTCTGTTTTTTTCCATCTGTCAATCCGCCTGTGGTGTTTTTGTATGGTAACACTGCGTCCCGGGCTTTAGATACTTACGCTATGTGTAAGTGTTAAGTAAATAAAAGGATATCTGGGTGTACATTTGCAACCGAAAAGTGTTTTAATAATTTACTGCATGCGAATTACACGGTTAATATTCGAAATAGGATATTATCATAATCGTTGAATGTAAGCTGAATGTAACTATCTAAAGCCCGGGACGCAGTGTTACCATACAAAAACACCACAGGCGGATGGACAGATGAAAAAAAACAGAGTATAGTGATCATGGTCTTTTATCACAGAAACACTCTTTGCTCGAAAAATTGGCGAATACTCTAGATGATTTTTATCAAATATTGTAAAGAGAATCATTTTTTATAAGGATTCTTTCGAGGATGAAAGTAAGATTATTAAGAGGATAATTCTCATAACAGACTGACAATATTTGTCAGGTTATAAAGGGATTACTATCATAAAATACTTTCTAGGATGTCAGCAAGATTTTTAAGTGGATAATTCTCATAACAGACTGACAATGTCTGTCAGTAAATAAAAGGATAACTATCATAAAATACTTTCTAGGATGTCAGTAAGATTATTAAGAGGATAATTCTCATAACAGACTGACAATGTAAGTCAGGTTATAAATGGGTAACTATTAAGAAATACTCAAGTGGATAATTCTTATAGGATATTTCCGAGAATGTAAGTAAGATTACTAAGATGACAACGAAAAGCAACAGGTAAGAAGCAGGTGTATGGTGGTACAAGTGTGGTTAAGTGGTTGACCAGAATAAGTAAGGTCTGAGAGAGAGATGAATTTCATACTATTGCCTTGTATAATGGTGAAGTTAATGAAGATGACTTATACGATAAAAGCATACGGAAGAGAGTTTGTGGATCAAGTGTTTGTTACGAAAGAGTTATATGAGAAGGTTGAGAGTTCTAAAAAAAAAAAAAAAAAAAAAATTCATTTGATTTACATACATACATCCAGAGGTACAAAGTTCTTGTGTTGGCTGACTTCCATGTTTCAATACGTCGATGGGAAGGGCTATGTGTGATTGTTAGTCTCGGCTAAAGACGAAAAGAAATCAGCAACGAAGTTAATCATAATTGCCGTTATAGTACATCGAAGAAACACGGAGAAGTCGGGATTTTTATGTCTGAAATCTAAATTTAATTGTAGAATGATTTTCTTATGCCGTTCTTCTAAAAATTGCTAACAACGTTAAGGCGCAACTACTATGAGATTAAGGGCCTCTGTAACACGGTTTTTTGGACTTTGCTCCTTGTCAAAGCATCGGATGTTGCTGAAAGTTGACATATGTATATTTTACAACCACACACAAATTTTGTCAGCATTATCAATAACCTAAACCCGATAGTTTTAATTTTTATAGAGTAAAAATGATCTAGCCGACGCCATGGCCAATGATTACGAGCCAAGAGTCGAAAAACATTCATTACGTAAGCAAAGTAAACACCTTTTGACGAAATGTTGCGCCGCCCATCCACTAGACAGAAACCCATTCACCTTGTTCCATCGGCTCTGAAACCCAAAGACTTTATGAATGGCGGAACGATACATAGATGTGGGTGGGGTATCTGTGCTAGCGTAGTAATACTACTGTAGCAGTAGTGCCGCAACAGCATAGCAGTAATATACATGAATTAAACGTTTAGGCCAACTGCTGGGATCCTTGAGGATCATTTAGCACTTCTTACAAATACTCGAGAAATGAGTTTTTATAGCCAGAAGTTAAATTTTCTAATCCAACAATGCCCATGATAGCCTTCAGTGTTATCCTGAATTATAACGAGGCCAAAGTGGGTGGAGCCTCATGAAGTTATCATTCTGACGATAATTACTGGTGAAGGTTTAAGCCAAAATACGGTACCGGCTATTTTTTTTTTTCAGTAAATAGGTAGCTAGCCAATAAATAAAAATTGCATGTCATTGGATATAGCAGTTATCAAATCAAGCTTGTCTACTATGTTTTTAAAAATTACCATCTATTCCCTACATCTTGTCAATCTGATTGTGACCTATAAAGTAGACTGTAATTTCTTAGGAAACTTATTTTGGGAGTTAGACTAATAATCGAAGTGTATTTGTATTTATCAACATACTTTGTTGGTTTGTTCATTATGAAAATTATCAGTGGAGAGGTTCAGAGTTCATAAAGGTGTACTGCTGTGCTTGTATTTAAATTTGTTTGTCATTGTTGCCAGAGGTATAGCCTTTGTTACGTATAGCCAATCATCCATCGAGAAAGAGGGAAGAAATGCTGTCATAAGTTACGTAACGAGTGCGTTCGAAACCTTTTCTCTGAGTAAGTTGGCACGTCTTCAAAAAAATTCACTTTTACATTGTAAGTACCAAATTTATTCAACCTACGTAATGCAGAATACAGACAAAATTTATGTGTGGATATAATGTGTATTCTGAATAAGCGTTATATTTATGAAATGCACAGATAAAAAGTTATCGCGAAAAAACCGTGTTACAGAGGCCCTGAATCTCATAGTAACTAAGACACAAGGAATATTAACGTTTAAGCGGTAACTTCTTGAAAACTGTTGGTTCCTCTCGCAAAAAAGCAAACGAGAAAGATACAGAGAGACAAACGATTTTATAATAGAAATTGCAAGACCTCATGAGTTATGAATCTGACATAGAGAGAAAGTAGACACCAAAGAATCTGACTGAATTGGAATGTATCTATTAAGGACCAAAAATTTGTATTTTTTTTATTATCTAGCGCATAAGATTTTTAAGAAATGTTTACTTGCTATTGTCAGATTTATTTAATTACAATTGAAAATAACGTTGTGGAAGCGTCATACAAAGAGATGATTTTTTTATATTCGTGGCATTTCAACCAATCCACTCATATTTTAGAGAGATCAGGCAAGCTATAAGGCAAAAAAAAAAAAAAAAATACTTGGCCGTTTGACGGTTTTAATACCATGACGAATTCATAGTAATGACGGAATGAAAATATTAAAATTGTGACTTAATTACTTGATATTGAGTGATTAATTAAAATTCCGTAAAATATAACCTACTAAATAATGACTAAGATCGAAAATCTCTACACTAGTGAAGTATCGTTTCATTCCATGTTTTTTTTTTTCGGAATCGTCAGCGGTGACCTGGTTTTCCTTTTCTTGTTCTTCAGACCAAGGACATCTCTTAAACTCTTCGGTTCCTGTAATCTAATTCACGCTTTTTATTTTCTTGCTTAAATAACCAGAGAAATTTGGTCCTGTCACACCAATTTTAGTCGTAATCATTTTGGTGATCTAATCAATTTGCCTTGTAACGTCTTCAGTATATGATTATGTAAGTTTCAATTTAAGGAATTAAGTTGGTCTAAAGTTATAATTGCATAACTAAGTAACAAAAATGTTAAACGTATCCATGTTGAATTATTTTCTTGTCGGAAACTATTGATCAAATAGTCCTGTCTTATCGTCATAAAATGTAATACCTGATTTGTCATATAGCTATGTAAAACTATTTGAAACTACACTAAAAAAAATATTCCTGTCTTATTTTCATGAAATACAATACATGATCGGTCATATAGCCATTTAAAACTATTTATATCCTCTGCGCTATTAAACCTCAATATATGAAACTACACCAAAACGCCCAAGGTCTTGAAGCACGAACATTTACATTATCAGTGACATAACTAAACAATTTGGAGACAATGGCCACTCATATCATATATCTTTAACGCTATGATTTTTATGAATGACTAAATAATGTGAGAAAAAAACAGGGTGATAAAATAAGTTAATAAAAACAGGTCTGTATATCAAGTAGTTAAGATCAACATAGATATTCATTTATTGTATTCACAGACGGAGATTTCAGCTTCCGTTGCTGGAGTCACTTTGGTTCTGCATAATTTCGGTTTGATTTTGTATCTGTATAAATACTCAACTAGCGGCCCTGTAACTTAACTGTAAGCCTAATTTGTTTTTGGTCAGTTCCATTCATTCATATGCTCCTACAAGTTCGTGATCTTAGAAATTCCCTGTAAGGAATATCGCATCTAATGTTGGGCTTTGGCATTAATTTGTATAGTTATGAAAATCAACTTCAAGTAATTAATGCCCTTTAAAAGAACATTTATCCTTATTTGGTCTGATAGTGTTTCCTTGCCTTCGTGAAAATAAACAACCATCAAATATTAGCCGAAGAAGACAGAGCTAGAAATTGCTATATTTTATTTTTGTTCATAGGCAAAAGTGACTCGATAATAAAGTGAAATAGATTAAATGGACGCATTATCATAATATGGTTTTAATTTTGTTTAGTTATCCCATGCTGAGCGCTGTAGGCATTACTATAGGTTCTTTGGAGCGACCAGTCGGGCCTAGCTGCAAACCCTTTCATTCATTTTAATTTTCATATTTTAGACATTTCTCCTCAAGGTATCGTCAGCTGGATCGTATACCATCATCTAAAAAACTATCCTTTCTGCCTTGCATACTTCAGCGATATAGTTAGCGTCTAGCATTTATTTTAATTAATGTATTCCGCAACGTAGAAATGTTAAGAGAAATGCAAACTTGCCACATCAGTCCTCAAGCCTGAAACGTGGGAGGAGTTTGAACCAATGTCATTGGTTTATATCTCTTACGCAACGCCTGATCGCTTGAGTTTTTAAAAGCTTAGCTCAGATGGGACGAATAGACAAGATAGAGACCAAGAAGAATGAAAGGATTTATCTTAAAATGAGGAAAAGTTGATCGCAAACTTATTTGATTGGACAAAGAACGTACAGCGAGCAATTCTGACAGCATTTGAACTGATCGATAAACGATTTTTAACTTTGAATGCACCTATTTTTTGCAAGGTTACAAGTACAATGCGACTTTGAAATAGGTTTGATAATTGACAGATTATGTTAACCAGCTATAAGCCTTTTAGTACCAACACCCTAGTGCTTAGGGACTGATAGATAAAAATCAAGGCTCTCCATTACTGAAAGCAAAGAACTGATTGTACTCTGCGCAGGAAACCGTTCATCGGATGCGCGCTGTCACTTGAGAGAAATGTGCCAATAACGAACTGTTGTTAACAGTAACTGCCTTTAACTTCTGAAGTGCATCCCCTCTCCTAGCATTCTCAAGGCGGAACAGATTTGATGTCCTTGGTTTTTACTGTTTGAGTTTAGCATGTGTGTACGAAGAGTCGCTTGGGAAATTGAAGCTCAAGAAATGATCAGTGATGGATCGCTATATTTCAGTTAACCATTTTATTCATAGTTGTCATAGATGCGTAACTTTTCATAGTAAATAGAAATGACAGTTTGATAAAGATTTTTCTCTCAGGAATTATTTACAGACAATGCTAGTTCTTGTACAGGGTGACCATAAAGTCCCAGTACCATTACAAATATTTATTGCTCAGAAACCATATAAAATACGGTAATGCTGTTTTTTGTAGAATGAAGTGCTCTTAATGTAAACTTGAGAAAATGCAAAACATTATAGAAAAAACTGCTTTACTTTATGTTACATGGTTTCTTAGCAATGGTACTGGAACTTTATGGACACCCTGTACTACAATCATCTTCGTGCAAGTGGGTTGTCCTAAAACCGATATAAATGAAATTACTCTCCATCTCTCTCTTTGTCTCAAATACACAATCACACACACACACATACAGAGAGATTCTCGAGATGTATCGCATTTGCTTTTAAGAGTACTTTCTAGACTTTGTAACTAAACCACTTTTTTTTTCCAGCATGTATGGTAGCAGTTGGTGTCTTCATTTGTTGTATTATTATGACAACGAACAAGAAAGAGGAACCAAACACTCCAAGTCCACCAGGCGACATTCAGCTCCATAGAGTCAGGGTCACCACAGCTCCTCATTCGCAATCACAGCGTCGAGGAGTCCAGCTGGTGACCTACTCCCCTCTGCCAGAGGCACAGGGCAACCCATACCCTCCTCCTCAGTCAGCCAGGTTCAACAGAACCCCGCTTGTCAACTCTCCAGCTGTGCATTTCCAGACAAGTGCTGTTACAAGCACCCCAGTTAACCACAGTAGCGCTTCACACTTAACAAGGGCCTCTGTACCCACAGGCAATGTGAGTCAGCTCCCAAATGCTATACTACCCACTCAAAATGGAGGGCAGCATGCAAATCCCTCCACAGTACCCAATCAAATTCCAAGCATGCCTGCAGTTCACTCAAGCATTTCTGAGACGAAGAGTCAACGTTCAAACACTTCTGAGGCCAAGAGCCAGCGATCAAACACATCTGTAGCTAAAAGTCAGCGTTCAAACAATTCAGAAAATAAGAGTCAGCGTTCAAGCGCTTCTGAGAGCAAGAGTCAGCGCTCGCATGCATCTGAGGCTAAGAGTCAACGCTCTAATCCTTCTGAGGCTAAAAGTCAGCGCGTAAACATAACTGAAGCCAAAACTCAACGTTCAAGCCCATCTGACGCTAAGAGCCACCGAACAAATAACCCATCAGAGGGTAAGAGTCACAAATCAAGCTCATCGGAAACCAAAAGCAAACGCTCGAGCTCATCGGAAGCCAGAAACCCACGCTCGAACTCCTCAGAAGCCAGAAACCCACGCTCGAGCTCGTCAGAAACCAAAAACCAGCGGACGAGCTCGTCAGAAGCCAAAAGCCACCGCTCAAGTTCATCCGAAACAAAGAACCAACGGTCAAACCCTTCACCGGGGCAAAACAAACGTTCCAGTACCTCGGAAAACCCAAGCAAGTGCACCGGGAACCCCGATAATTCAAATCTATCCCTACAACAGCACAATCCAGGGCCTCAGAATAATACTCACCAACGGCATTTATCTTCCGAGAGCCTCGTATATCCCGTGAGCGCAACAGATATGGCAAAACTCCTAACGGCTGCTAAAAAGGTCATGGATCCTAAATCCTTCGATGACATAGCGAAGGCTTACTCAATTGTATATTCGTCATCCAGGCCGACGTCGCAGGTTGATATGCCTGCTTTTGACTACTCTGTACCTGCTCAGGGGCCCCTTTCGAGTTGCTCTTCTGCATCTGCTGGTCAGTTGTCAACACAGGCAGCTGGTGCGTGTTGTCTGCTTCCTGCTACGCAAGAACAGATGTCCTTAGAAAATACTCTTCCGCTAGGTAGCAGTCCATCCGCCCCTCCATACCAAGAGCAGCCACCGGAGTTTGACCCGCCTCCATATTGCCCTTAATATAGGGTCATTATTAAGGAAAATAATTCAGTTACAGGGTCAGTGAGCTTTGACTTGTATTTATGTCGGAAAGTGCGTGTTATATACTCAAAAAAAGTTTCTCAAAAGAGCTTAGTGTGCCCATGAGATTTTGTGACTTGTGAAATAGTGTATTACCAAAATTTTTTGGTACGTGTTTTCTGTAAATAGTGACTGTGTTTTCTCAAGAAACGACGACTTTTTTTATGGGACAGCTTCTGCATGTCAGAAGGTAATTTTGATTTAAGGTCTTATTTTTTTCTCACTTTTGTATTAATCTCTATCATGAAGTTCAATGTCATTTTTATGCTAAGATTAATTTCATACTTTTGTCTCAAGATGAGAAATTCAAAGTTCCCCATCTAACCTTAACCGTGGTTGTATCATAACAGATTTTGATATCACTACTTATTTTGATAAGCACTTTGAACGCATTGTACATAATCATCTGTTACTGTCGCTTTTTATTTGTACAGATTTATTATTCCGTTGGCTTCACTTTCCATAAAAAAAACAACCTTCTTAGATTACAATTCATCTTTTATTTATTTTCTTATCTGTTATTGACTTAAGGTGTTATTTCTTACCGATTCGAGAAACAAACTAAAATGTCTTTTAATAACTGTATATTTATTTTACCCTTATTAATGATGTAATACATAAATCATACACCCAACTATAGTGCCGCGCGTGCGCGCAAGCACAGCGAGTGAGTCAAATTAACTTGCTAGGTAAGTAAATTGCCTGATTAAGATGGAATAAGAGGGATAAAGTATGAGGTTGTGGTCATGAAAAAGCAAAGGAATAAAAGAATAACTTTTATTTCTACTTTGCATTTCGTTGCATTCTTCGGCTACGGCAAAGATAATCGTTCCACAGGCAACTATGTCAAGAATATTTCTGATAGTTGGAAAAGTGAGACAAATATAATTGTCAAAGTAAGTATAGTTTGAAGTTTACTTGTAAACGAAAACTTCATCACAGCAAAATTTTCAAAAAGTGTTTGAAAAAATAATTTTTTAAAAATCAGTTCTACAAGAAGTCTTTAAAACGCAAAAATAAAGTTCAGCTGGTGCCTACTTGATTTTGTAAGATCCTAAAGGTTAATAATCATAAATATTTAAATACAGCCTGTGACCGATATAAAAAGGAGAATTTTGTCCATTCACGTGTACGTTCGAGATGAGATATTCGTGAGTGTTTATGTGTGTATGCATATATATATATATATATATATATATATATATATATAATATATATATATATTATATATATATATATGAAGTAATAATAGTCCACACTTATGTAAAAATGTGTATTAAAAATACATGAAAGACGGGAGCTTTCGTCTACTTGACCAGTAGACCTCATCAGCCGTACTGGCTGATGAGGTCTACTGGTCAAGTAGACGAAAGCTCCCGTCTTTCATGTATTTTTTAATACACATTTTTACATAAGTGTGGACTATTATTACTTCAGATATTCCAGTCACGTTATGGTGATTTTTTGAGATATATATATATATGTAATTATATATATATATATATATATAT
Source organism: Macrobrachium nipponense (assembly GCF_015104395.2). Taxonomy (NCBI): domain Eukaryota; kingdom Metazoa; phylum Arthropoda; class Malacostraca; order Decapoda; family Palaemonidae; genus Macrobrachium; species Macrobrachium nipponense. The sequence goes on along the minus strand of NC_087205.1, from coordinate 11,470,506 downwards.
ATATATATATATATATATATATATATATATATATATATATATATATATATGATTTATTTATCTATTTATTTATATGTATGTATCTATGTATGTTTGTATATAAATTCTCATTTAAAGGTAAAATTGACAAAACCCATATGAACATACAGGAGAACTAGAAAAATCTACTCGTCTAATTAAATTTCTCAAGTCTACAATTATTAAGAGATAAAAAATCAAATGCGCTGGTCGTATCGAATTAAGCAATATAAGTGTTGTAAACCTCACTTCAACAACTTACAGAAATTTCTATTACCAAAACTAATACAATTCTATTCATCAACATACGCAAACATGCAGCTAGTGTTATAACAGCAAATTATATCCACGATATACTGAAACAGGAGACATACGAAGAGAATACTTGATGTACGTCGCATGAATTCGAAGCTAACCATAGTATTCTGAAAAAAAAATATTGTGCCTCAATTTACTCCTTATTAAAGCGTTATTTCAGTGACCCATGACGCGGTATAATGTATCAGTAACTCAGGAACCTCAGTCGGAAATCAAACAGCACAAAAAAAAAAAAAAAAAAAATCTGGAGAATCGCCTTGTAGGGTTTCTTCTCAACAAATTTGTATACTATATTCATCAAAATTATATTGCCATAGCAAACAGCAGTATAAGTCGCCTGAATGTAACTTTTTCCAGCATGCATTCCATTGTAATTGTGTTCACTCTCGATAAACATACCTGTAGTCTTAATTTGAAGTGGTCGGTATATTCCTAAAATAAGTTAGAATGGTAATGTCATAAATGATTATTGTTATATTGCAAAATTGTCATACCAAAAAATGTTTCATAGAAAATATGGTAATTTATATACCGCCTCCCAAGGGGCAAAACTTATATGTAGGAGTCTAAGTAGGTTACATTTTGTCTAATTAAATATAGGCCACTAGAAATTATTCACGTTCACCAATCAACACAATTTGGTAAAGAACAGTGATACATCTCTCTTCTCTTCTCTCTCTCTCTCTCTCTCTCTCTCTCTCTCTCTCTCTCTCTCTCTTTCATACACATTCTAATTAATATAACTGTAATATGATGACATTGGGGCGACAACACTCGTTCTTAAAATACACGAAAACATATATATATATATATATATATATATATATATATATATATATATATAATATATATATATATATATTAATCCTTGTAAGAGAAATATATGAAAAAATTAAATAATCCTGTTATATAAATTCTGGTCGTAGCGATGAAGAGAAGAGCTTCTGAACGCGTTAGACATGAACCATGGAAGAGTGTTTTAGGTAAGCTGAAATGAATAAATATAAACCTTTTCTCTATGCCCACAGTATTGTTGCTCTCTTGGCATTGTTTTTCAACTTAAAAAAAGGTAATTCCATAAAAAAATGAAAACTTACATAAATAAATGAATAATAATAATGGCTCCCTGAACTACTCCCAGACTTTTACAGAAGGTAAATGAATAATAATGGCTCTTTGAACTACACCTAGATTTTCACAAAAGATATGATGTAAACTTTATCCAAGTTCTTAACGACATTAATCTCCTTAGCAATCTCAAGATGTTGTTTCAATTGCTTTTCATGAGCATCGCTCACATTAAACCCCGTTCTGGCCATTTGTAAGAGAATTCTAAAAATACAGTCATTAGGTAGGTAATGAAGAACAGTGTATACACTTACATGTAAGAATTTCAGTCCACAACCGTCGACAACACTTGCTGTTAATGGGTTTGCGTGTAAATACGTGTGTTTCCACTTCAAGGACCCTCTTATCTTACATAGATACAGTTACACACCCACTATCTTAAAATAGGGTCTGTTTTAGATATTACATTTTA
>NC_087205.1:11453630-11463630 GCF_015104395.2 Macrobrachium nipponense | reverse complement strand
GCTTTCCCGGTCGTTATTATTATATATTATTATTATTATTATTATTATTTATTATTATTATTATTATTATTATTATTGGAGAAAAATTTACAATCTCGTGAAAAACAGATTTATAATAAAAATACTATTATTGTTATTTTTATAGTGTGGGGTTCCGGGTTGCATCCTGCCTCCTTAGAAGTCCATTACTTTTCTTACTATGTGCGCCGTTTCTAGGATCACACTCTTCTGCATGAGTCCTGGAGCTACTTCAGCCTCTAGTTTTTCTAGATTCCTTTTCAGGGATCTTGGGATCGTACCTAGTGCTCCTAAGATTATGGGTACAATTTCCACTGGCATATCCCATATGCTTCTTATTTCTATTTTCAGATCTTGATACTTATCCATTTTTTCCCTTTCTTTCTCTTCAACTCTGGTGTCCCATGGTATTGCGACATCAATGAGTGATACTTTCTTCTTGACTTTGTCAATCAACGTCACGTCTGGTCTATTTGCACGTATCACCCTATCTGTTCTGATTCCATAGTCCCAGAGGATCTTTGCCTGATAGTTTTCTTTCACTCCCTCAGGTTGGTGCTCATACCACTTATTACTGCAAGGTAGCTGATGTTTCTTGCACAGGCTCCAGTGGAGAGCTTTTGCCACTGAACCATGCCTCTTTTTGTACTGGTTCTGTGCAAGTGCCGGGCATTCGCTTGCTATGTGGTTTATGGTTTCATTTTTCGTATTGCACTTCCTACATATGGGAGAGATGTTATTTCCGTCTATCGTTCTTTGAAAATATCTGGTTCTTAGGGCCTGATCTTGTGCCGCTGTTATCATTCCTTCAGTTTCCTTCTTTAGCTCTCCCCTCTATAGCCATTGCCATGTGTCATCGCTGGCTAGTTCTTTAGTCTGTCTCATGTATTGTCCGTGCATTGGTTTGTTGTGCCAGTCCTCTGTTCTGTCTGTCATTCTCCTGTCTCTGTATATTTCTGGGTCTTTGTCTACTTTTATTAGTCCTTCTTCCCATGCACTCTGTAGCTACTCGTCTTCACTGGTTTTCAGATATTGCCCCAGTGCTCTGTTCTCGATGTTGACGCAGTCCTCTATGCTTAGTAGTCCTCTCCCTCCTTCCTTTCATGTTATGTATAGTCTGTCCGTATTTGCTCTTGGGTGTAGTGCTTAGTGTATTGTCATATGTTTCCTGGTTTTCTGATCTATGCTGCAGAGTTCTGCCTTCGTCCATTCCACTATTCCTGCGCTGTATCTGATTACTGGCACTGCCCATGTGTTTATGGCTTTTATTATATATCCGGCGTTGAGTTTTGACCTGAGTATCGCCTTGAGTCTCTGCATATATTCTTTCCTGATCGTGTCCTTCATCTCTTGGTGTTTTATATCCCCTCCTTCCATTATTCCCAGGTATTTGTATCCTGTCTCATCTATGTGTTTGATGTTGCTCCCATCTAGTAGCTTTATCCCTTCAGTTCTCGTTACTTTGCATTTTTGTATGTTGACTAAGGCGCATTTTTCTATTCCAAACTCCATCCTGATGTCCCCAGATACAATCCTCACAGTCTGGATTAGGGTATCTATTTCCTTGATGCTCTTACCATACAGCTTGATGTCGTCCATGAACATCAGATGGTTGACTCTGTTGCCTCTTTTCTTGAGTTGGTACCCGGCATCCATCTTCTGTAGTACTTTTGTCATGAGAATCATTGCTACCACGAAGAGTAGTGGGGACAGTGAGTCGCCCTGGAAGATCCCTCTCCTGATATTAACCTCTGCTAGTCTTATTCCAGAGCTTGTAAGTATTGTATTCCAGTTGCGCATTGTATTTTTGAGGAAGCTGATGGTGTTTTCCCCTGCCGCATATATTTTCAGACATTCTATTAGCCATGTGTGTGGTATCATGTCGAAGGCTTTCTTATAGTCTATCCATGCCGTGCTTAGGTTGGTTTTCCTTCTCCTACTGTTCTTCATTACCATTTTGTCTATCAGGAGCTGGTCTTTTGTGCCCCTACACTTCCTTCCGCAGCCTTTCTGTTGGTGGGGGGTGGTGTTTGTCTCCTCTAGGTAGTTGTATAGCCTTTCACTGATGATACCTATTAGTAACTTCCACATTATAGGTAGGCAGGTTATAGGCCTGTAGTTACTGGATATATTTCCCTTACTCTAGTCTTTTTGTACTAAGGATGTTCTTCCTGTAGTCATCCAATTGGGTGCATGGTGATTTGAGATGCAATGCTGGAGTTGTTCTGCTATTCGTGGGTGTAGGGCCTTGAAGTTTTTGAGCCAGTATCCATGGACTTCATCGGGACCTGGGGCTTTCCAGTTTGGCATTTTCTTTAGTTGGTGTCTGACTGTGTCTGTTTGATCTCTGTGAATCTTTGTTTTATTCTCCCTGTTTCTTCTTCCTTGACTTCCTGGAGCCATGTTGCATGTTTGTTGTGTGATACAGGATTGCTCCATATGTTTTCCCAGAGTCTCTTACTTGGTTCGGCTTCAGGAATTTCTTGGTGGTTGTCTTCCCCTCTTAGTTGGCTGATTATTATTATTATTATTATTATTTATTATTATTATTATTATTATTATTATTATTATTATTATTATCATGTTGTCTATCACAGTCCTCCAATTCGACTAGTTGGTATTTATAGTGTGGGATTCCGGGTTGCATCCTGCCTCCTTAGGAGTCCATCACTTTTCTTACTAATTGCGCCGTTTCTAGGATCACACTCTTCTGCATGAGTCCTGGAGCTACTTCGGCCTCTAGTTTTTCCAGATTCCTTTTCAGGGATCTTGTGATCGTGCCTAGTGTTCGTATGATTATTGGTACAATTTCCACTGGCATATCCCATATCCTTCTTATTTCTATTTTCAGGTCTTGATACTTATCCATATTTTTCCTTCTCTTTCTCTTCAACTCTGGTGTCCCATGGTATTATTATTATTATTATTATTATTATTATTATTATTATTATTATTATTATTGCTGCTGCTGTCAAAAATTTACGTTTTAAATATATAGCTGGCTGGATGTATAATAGTGGATTCATATTCCACAATATTATTATTATTATTATTATTATTATTATTATTATTATTATTATTATTATTATTATTATTATTATTGATTAAACAAAAATCTAAACTTTTTTTATATTTTCTCCAGCTTTTTCTAGTCCTACTGAAGATTGTTTCAATTATTTTTTTTTACCTGTTACACCGGAATTAGTGTAATACTTCTCCACAATAGGTGCAATATAAAGTTCAGATTATAAGTTAGCATTAAACTTTTAAGGTAATCTCTTATAACATTCACAGCTATTAGAACCTTTCATCTAAATTTTATTTTCTGTTTTGGAAAGTATAGTCTATTGCTGGAACTAATTCACTATGCAGTGGTTAAATAACAAGTATCAGATAAAGTCAATAAATTGTCGGTTGTAGCTGAGGTCAAATTGGCAATAGATTAAATATATGAAAAATTTTCTTCAGTCATCTTAAACTATCTCTAGTAAATATGTTCTACATAGAATTTTGTTATCATATATATATATATGTATGTATATATATATATATATATATATATATATATATATTATAATATATATAAACACACACACACACACACACACACATATATATATATATATATATATATATATATATATATACTATATATATATATATATATATATATATATATATATATATATCTATATCACCAGGCTGATTCTATAGTCTTGCTCATCAAAAGTTTTATTGTTCCATACCAACTAATTACTAGCTAATGTTTACCCAACATCAAACGAATTGCTTTTGGCCCCATTTCATTAATCGACACCAAACGCAAAAGGTAAACAAGACACTGTTTGCAGTCTATTAATTTGTGATGGAAAGGCTCTGTCTAACCTTTGGGCCAGCCTGTTATTACGAGGATAAAAAGGAGATCTATCTATCTTATATATCTATATATATATATATATATATATATGTATATAGTATATGTATATATATACATATTTATAAATATATGCATTTATTTATTTATTCCCCTTGCTATACGATGTTGACACCGGTCTATATCTTACGCCTGTGCAAGCACTCGTGTATATTTGTCTATCAAGGCTAGCTTGTCATAGCCATCTAACTATTCAATCTACCTTCTAGATAAAGAAAGACTCTTCTTCAAGATATAGAAATACATCGAATGAAGACTTAAATTAACGAGATGTGCGATTTAATCTCCCTCCATAAATTCACCTAAGGACGTATCTTCGGAATACAAAATACTGGGAACTGCGAATCCAATTGCTGAACTTAAAGACACTGCTGTCTTATATCACTGAAATCGTATCGTCAGCAGTCCTTTCTTTGGAGAGAGAGAGAGGAGAGAGAGAGAGAGAGAGAGAGAGAGAGACGTGCTATGAAACTTCCAAGACTCTTCTTTATTCCCTACAAAATAAAGTAAATCTGTTTCGTAATCTCTCTTTAGTGAGCTATTGACGTTCAAAATGTCATAAATAATACTTCCTTTACATTCAGGTCAGTGCTACTGATGCACATACAGAATTTTTCCAGAGAAAAACTGTTTCCTTAATCAAAAGAAATACTACGGATTCTTCTGGTTTAACGCCAGTGCATAAAATGTTCCAGGAGAAAAGTTCTACTGTCAGTCCATTGAGATTCACTTCTGGAACACAGACACGCTGGATAAGTTTATGGCCTCAGACGAGGTTCCCTCGGTAACCCAAGTTTATCCCCAGGAGCGACCCGACCTTAGGTCACAGTACATTTGAGTTTTCTGCAAAAGAAAATTATTCTCCCAGCTTTGTCTGTCCGTCCGCCCTCAGATTAAAAAAAAAAAAAAAAAAACTTCTGAGGCTAGAGGGCTGCAAGTTGGTATTTTGATCATCCACCCCCTAATCATCAAACATACCAAATTGCAACCTTCTAGCCTCGGTGGTTTTTATTTTATCTTAAGGTGAAAGCTAGCTATGGATCGTGCATCTGGCAGTGCTTACGGAGCTTTGGGATATACCCTCACCCTACGGCATTTGGTGAGCAACTGGAGAGCAGCCGGTCATCTCATCCCTGATGGTTTCATACAGCATATTATACGTTGTACAGACAACTCGATCCCATTTTTTTACTTGTTTTCTTTTGTCATCTTGACTCGAAGTCTACACATTTTTAGACGTTGATCACAACCTCTTCGCCGTATATTCGGAGTGGGGGAAAAAAACCATCAGGGGACTAAGAAATGAGCCGTAACGGTAACTTCGGGCCGCTCTGCTTGGATGTAAAACGTTGAACGGAAGTAAAGAGTTGGCATTCGTTTTCGCTTAAAGAGGCCGGTTCAGTTGGGTCATTGCTTCGTCTGATTAAAAAAATAAATAAAAATAAAAAAGGAATCAGAACGCGACTCCACACGTCAGGTTCCGGAAGGTCCTTTTTTTTTCTGCCTTAGGGGAGGAGAGAACATCACCACAGTCATTATTATATTGTCTGAGATAAGGTACAAGATGAATGACGTCATTACATCAGCTCACAAAACATCGCGGGAAGAAATTGTGCGCAGTGAGATTAAAGGGTTTTGATGCTATACATTAATGCTGACCGACTGCTCTTAGGCACACACACATACACAGATATATAAATATATATATATATATATATATATATATATATATATATATATATATATATATATATACATATATATATATATATATATTGTTATATATATATATATATATATATATATATATAATATATACATATATAATATATATATATTTACATATATATATATATATATAATATATATATATATATAGAGAGAGAGAGAGAGAGATTCTATGAGAGAGAGAGAGAGACGAGGGAGGAGTGAGACGAGAGAGAGAGAGATACGTGTGAAGCCCTAAATGTTATATCTAAAATCATGTAATATGAAAAGTGACCGAAGTGATAAAGAAAACATCTTCAAAGAAATTGCTAAGTGACTTGTTCTTATTCCTCATACCATTTCATAGTCTCCTATTGAAGTATTGTGCGTCTGTGTAAGAGAGAGAGAGAGAGAGAGAGAGAGAGAGAGAGAGAGCTTCTTAATTAAATAAAGTGATGAACACCATTGTTCGAACAGCTGGACTTGTAGAGATGACCTCCCTCTAACATTTCCACAGCCCCTGGCTAATTTTTTTTAATGGGGGGGGGGGAGGGGGGGAGATGAATGACTGGGTCAATTATCTCTGCTTCCTATCGAATTACTTACCATGTTTCATTCCCTAAAATGGTCAACAAACAGTTTATTACATTGTATCTTGACTGAGGTTCCACACCGAATGGCTTGTTGGTGTTTGTGTTGAATAAGTCATCATCAAAAGCAATCTAGATCTCTCTGCAACATGACTGTTTATAACAGGTGGTTGTCTTATGAATTCTAGGGCCGAGAAACAAAGGTTTTGACTAAAGGCTTAGTAGCTGAACAATGCTTTCTGTTATGAATATCTTTTTATGTCTCTATTCTCAAAGATCGCAAGGATTCTAGGAAGCAAAACTTATCAATGTGTTCATTGTTCGTGTATTTATCTATTCATGTATTAACTTATGCATTTATTTATTTATCAGCTTATTTATTTATTTATTTATTTATTTATTTATTTTTGTATTTTTGCTTTCTCACAGCAATTCCATTCTTCAATAAAAACAGGTCCTGAAAAAGGAGTGAACACAAATATTCTCTCGTGTTCTAGCAATTGTAAAGTGTAGCCTAAAATCTAAATATTCACTTAAAAGTATAAAAATACAAAATACTATATTTGTCCTAATTTTAAATTAACTGAGCCATACAATGGGCACTAGATTCTGAGGGACCACGAACAGCCTCTCAAAAACGTAATTCGTTAATTGATAAACATCATTTGACTTATAGGAATTTCATTTGCTATGAAGGTTCCCAGGCGCAGTGACAGGGAAGGAAGTATATGCTCTCAAACATCAACTGGAATATAGTATGAATTATTACTTTTGACATCCATCTTCCTTGTTATTCAAATTAGTGTACTCTACAATTCAACAAATGTTTCTTCGTCTGTTTCTTCCTAAGGGGTTTCCAGAGACCTTATCTCCCCGTTGCTTTCTTATCAGCTCCTCTTTTGCTAGATTTTCATACTTCAGTCTGTAAATTATTCTTCTTTTGTGTCTTTAAGGAACCCCAAAGAGCGTACCTTCCTATCCTAGCTTTTTTAATATCTTTTTCACACTACATTCTGTAAATTATTCTACATTTCTGTCCTCCCAAAGGATTCCATAGACCTATGCTTCCCCTTAATTTCTTATCAAGTATTTATTTTTCTTATATATTTTTTCATACTACATTCTGTAAATTACTCTTCATTTGTGTCTTCCCAAAGGATCCCATAGACCTTAGCTACCCCTTACTTTCTTATCAACTATTTATTTTATTTTTTGTAAGTACCATTTTCACACTAAAATCTCCAAATGACTCTTCATTTGTAATGATATTTCATATCAACATGATCAGAATTTCAGGAACTCGGTTTAGCCACCTTCTCTTTAATCTGAAACATTATCTGCATTCGACTGAAAAAAAAAAACACTTAAAGAAATTATCTTTAAAAACGGAGTAAAAACACTAATGCGTCGTGAGGAAAAACTTCCACCCCTTAGAGGCTGCAACACATGGGAACGGTTAAAGGTCAATTATTGTAAACGACTGCTATTCTCGAATGGTTTTGCTGTGAGGTTAATGAGCTTAAAGAGGAACGCTAAGACCCTCTAAAGTAATTATCCATTCTTGAATAAACTCATTGTTTGTTGTATATTTGTACTGTAATTGTTAAAAAAACACCGATATTGTAAATTCATTGTAAAATTCAGTTTCTGTAGCTCAGGTATCTTATGTGTAAAGATATGTAACAGTTAATTATCTGGGCAATGTTAATTTTGAAAAGCGAATCCGGGTTTGAACGAATGAATGTTGACTTTGTATTTGAATTTATATCAAAATTTTATTGTACTTTGCCAAAATGTAAGTAATGCTGCATTTTGTAATCATTTTCGCATAATAAAGATAAAAAAAAATTAACTCAAGGAAATAAGTTTCAAGCTTTTCTTGGGAGATCCTGCTAAGAATACTTATTCAGGTTTTACAATAACTGAATAAATTCCCTTTGATATAAATAGAAAAAAAGTTCCCAACAGTTGAACTAGAAATGTAGAGACGCAGAAAGCTACTTGACATTTGATTTCAACTTTAAGAGGATAATCGAAATGATTGACAGCTGCTCTGGAGACGATTTTTGCAGAGTCAGCCGACGTGGAACATTACGTCATTCTTTTGGATAGAAGGCTAGTTGCATAAATTCACAGTATTTTCAGCCGGAATCAATCGCACACCTGTCATCTGGGAGGTTATTCCGCAGTCCAACGGTGTGAGGAACAAAGTGAGAAGCTCAGATCAGTCTGGAGTGTTAATAATCGGAAAATTCAAGTTGTTGAGCAATACATCTCTACCCGGAGTCATTTTTTTTCTCTTATCACAAAAATACTTTAAATCAAATCTACATATATGTTATGGCATTTACATAATTGGGATTTACATAATTAGCATTTTATAAATGTCCATCATATAACACTTACCTTTATTTAATGACAATTTTCTTGATCCTATAACCAAATAGAGTCAATTAATAGTTTTTAAATGCGTCACCAAAAATATAATATAAAATACAACCTGATACCAAAAGGATGCTGATTAATAGAGTCAAGAAAACTTAATGAGCGATGAGTTTTGAAAATTTAGGGAAATGACTCATTTTTCTTTCTTCATAAAAAAAAATTATCCGATTATCATTTATATGACTGTTTACAAAACTGGTTAGAGAACAACCTTTTGTTCTCCTATGCATTAATGCATGGTGCAGTTGCTACGTACATAAAGAAATTTATGAATATATATATATATATATATATATATATATATATATATTATATATATATATATTGTATATATATATAATATAAATTTATTATAAAATATTATATATAATATACGTATATATATATATATATATATAGATATATATTAATATATATATATAAATATATATATATAATAGATATATAGAATATATATATATATATATATATATATTATATTAAATAGGATTATATATCCGTATATATATATCTATATATATATATATATATAATATATCTATAAATAAATATATATATATATATATATTATTTTATATATCAGATATATATAATATATATATATATATATATATATTATACTATATATATATATATATATATCTGACGCGAGGAAATTCCATTCTACAAATTGCTGTTGCATACCGAATATCCCAGCATTCATAAACAATCCCTCCTCCCCTCCTCCTTCCCTCCATCCCTCTTCGCCTGGGGGAGGAATACACCGATACATTTAAGCGCCACGTATGACTGGGAGCAGAACGGAATATTTTTTTTTTTTTTTTGCTTATGCATTGTACTTATAAGTATACTCTCGTGTGGTATACCAATTTCACGGAAGAAATCACCTGATGTATATGTATACACTGCCACACCTTCTTTCCCCCTTTTTTGTCTTTCTCTGTCTCTCTTCTCTGGCTCTCTAATTATATATATATATATATATAATATATAAATCAAATATATATATATATATATATATAAATAAAATATATATATAGATATATATATATATAAAATATCATATATGAAATATAACGTATATATATATATATATATATATATATATATATATATATATATATATATATATTTATATAGATATATTAGAATATAATATATATAATATATATATAATATATATATATATAATATATTATATATATAAATAATCAATATATATATATTTATTATAGTATATATATATATATATTATATATATATATAATATTCAAAATATATAATTATATATATATAATATTTATAT
>NC_087205.1:11423630-11448630 GCF_015104395.2 Macrobrachium nipponense | reverse complement strand
ATAGATGGCGCCTTATATGGGTAGAGTTGTGTACGTCACCCAGACCAATAGATGGAGGAAGAGAACATGTACAATGTGGCGGGGGAGGGGGTAGGCTGTTGGTGCAGGGGCGGGGGGATTTGGGTGTTGAAAATAGAGTAGTTATTCCAGTTTTTTAAACTATTATATAGAAATAAAAAAAATATTTATATTATTTCAACAATTAATATGTTGAACACAAGAACTTTTTTGTAACAATTTTCTTCAATTTTTCCTCATACAGAGTTAATACAAACCATCTCACAGAATTCAGTCTCCTCTTAAAAAAAAAAAAAAAAAAAAAAAAAAAAAAAAGTTTCATTTTCAGAAAGTTTATACATACGGCTTATCCACATACAATACACATAATCACAAATAGCAAGAACTGCAGTGTTCCTATCTTTTATTACATTTAGCTTTAATGTCTACCATTATTAATTAAATCCATTCCATACCTTCTACAGAACATAAAAACCTCAGATTTATTCCTAAACCATGATGATGTATTAATAACAATGAAAACTGTCTTTAGATTAATGTTTGTTGTGGTGGATTATATACGCTAATTAATTTTGGTATTATCCAGAAGTTAGTACCTATGACCTGTTATCACGATTCTAACCTATGAACTAAGAGAGAGAGAGAGAGAGAGAGAGAGAGAGATTCATAAAAGACACTTGAGTGAGACAGAGATTGCTACTCATGATTCATGCTATGCATCCAGATGACACGATATACGATTCCAAAAATAACTTCTATTTTTTGTCCCTCGCCCCTATTTTTTCATTAATTAAATTTCGTCTACTCAGAGCTCTCTCATCCCTGGTTCTCTTGTAACTCAATTCACCCTATATTTATTTGAACTCCTTGTCAAAAACCCTCTTGTTTCATCTCCTAATATTTGTTTATCCTTGCAAAAAACAAATAAATAAATAAATCCTTTATTTCCTCTATACTTTCCTGATTGCATTGTATATGAAGGCCACCCAATACACGGTCACGGGAAAGTCCTTACTTTCTCCTAAGGAATTCCTCTCTTTCACGTCCCCCTTTCTGCGTGTGTATATCCTCTCTCAAATTATCTCTTTTTCTTCCCAAATCTCTTCTTCCTCAGATGTTTAATATATACAAAATTAAAGACAAATGCCACGAAGGAAAGAGAAACAATGGAGTGGTGGTATACGTCTTACTTTAGTTGTTTTGAAATCACAAACTATTTGTTAAAATCTTCTTATGTCAACCTCGTATTTTCCTATGATAGCACACTAAAAGTAATAATAAAAAAATAACCCTAAGAAAAGCAACAACATAATATATAAAATTCCATTTTTGGACTGCCCTTCTTTTTATATTGTTCAATCTAGCAAAGATTTAGAAGAGCGAATTAAACAGCATAAGTATTCTGACTAAACTGGGCAAAAAGGCGCCAGATGATCTATTAGAAAAAATTTAGGAACTGTCACACAAAACAGGATACGTACTATAAGAGAAAAACGAAAACTTCCTAATATTCTCAGACGTCCATCCAATGTCAACTCATCATCGTTTATCTAGAGCACACTGAGAGTAGCAAAGCTCATTGAACTAAATAAGCAAAAATAAAGATTTTATGGAAGGGATGACATAAATGGAATTGAATGGAATGGGCTCTAAAATGTACACCAATGGCCAAGTGCTGGGACCTGTTAGGTCATTGAGCGCTGGAAGGGAATTGAGAATGAAAAGGTTTGAAAGATGTAACAGGAGAACACATCGCAGTTGCACTATAAAACAATTGTTAAGAGAGGGTGGAAAGTAAGATGGGAGAAAGAGAATAAGCATGGAGGTACTGTAAGAGGAATGAAAAGGGGTTGCAGCTAGAGGCCAAAGGGATGCTTGCAAAGAACCCTAAGTAATGCCTACAGTGCACCGGAGAGGAGTGAATAAATTACTCTCCTGAGTTTTCCTTGACAACTTTCTTAGCCTCATAGTCGGTTTCTTGGATAAAAAACAGTTATAAAAAAAAATTGGCATAAGAATGCAGTTTTTTCGCATTGCATTTGGGCTTTGGTTTGCATTCCTCTCTCTCTCTCCCCTCTCTCTCTCTCTCTCTCTCTCTCTCTCTCTCTCTAGCCAGTAATTACCATCTGACGTCCGATTCGGCTGAATAGCGCAACTTCCGAACGCCGCATGTGAGTGGCATCGAATACGAACGACAAATCACCAATCTCCGAGAGATACTCAAAGGAGGAGGAGGAGGATGAGGAGATGAAGGATGGGGGAGGAGGATGAGGAGGAGGAGGAAGAAGGGCAGATTATATCAGTGCCACCTACGGGATGCGCAAACGATGCCAAGTACTCCCTTCCTGCGCCGTCTTGGCCCGCTCTGTGCTTGGTCGCCTACTCCCAGAAGAATTCCTTTTTTAGGAGTGCCAGCTGACTCCCTTCCAAAATATTTTTAGTTGTATTCGGGACAATCATGTGGTTGGGAGCTTAAACATAATCTCTCGTGTGGGATTTTTTTGGGGGGCCTTGAGAAACGTCAGAAGGACTTGTCCTTTGTAGAAAAACTGTTCTTTTATACCTGTTTCTTGAATGTGGGTCTAGACGTTACACATCAGTCCCTTTTGCAGTGGCAGAGAATTCGTTTTCATTTTCGAGTTATTTCTCTAAAACGCCAATAAACTGACTTCGTTTCAGGCTTACTGTCCTTCATGGAATATAGAGTTTGGACCAGAGGCCAACCACTGGAACGTATGAGGTCATTCAGCGTTAAAAGGGAAATTGACAGGAAGAAAGGTTTGAAAAGTGTCGCTGGAGGGAAGCCTCGAAGTTGCAATATGGAACAATTGTTAGAGAGGGTGGACAGCAACATGGGAGAAAAGAGAATGGAGGTACAGTAAGAGAAGGGCCGAAGGGGACGCTGCTAACAACGTTAAGCAATGCAGGGGGTCGGGGGGTGGGGGCGGGGGGTGGTTCGTGACTCGTCAGAGCTCGGTTCGTCCGCCCTTTGAGAGATGTCAGAGGTTTCTGAGGAGGTGCTTGCTTGCTTGCTTGCTTGCTTTCGTAACCCAACGTCATCCTTCCCCTCCTTCCCTTCCCTTCCCTTCCTACACCCTTCACTTAACTCGCCGTAGCCTCAAGAAAAAACGTTAATGTCAAAACTATTTCCTAAGTGCTTATTCAATTGCCCAACTTTCTGCTGTGCAATTTTCCTGTTACTCTCCCATTACACAGCGAGACTGTTTATGTACGAATAATAGCACAAACTAAGACTCTTGGCGTTAATCAAATTTGTATTCAGTTCAAATAACTAAAGAGGTTTGTTGTTGCAATATTTCTAACCTCGTTTCTTCGTCAGGCTTTTAGATTCAGAGAGACTTTGCGTTAATAATTGAAAGAGGAGTTCTAGGTTGGCTGCTGACACTGAAGAAATTGATGTCTGTGTTTTAGTTTAAAAAAATTAATGTCTGTGTTGTAGTTAAAAAAATGAATGTCTGTGTTTTAGTTAAAAAATGAATGCTTGTGTTTTGAAAAAAAAAAAAAAAAAAAAAAAAAAACCTATGCACAGCATCAAAAATGGAACAAAGGATATGGTAAATATTTGGTCAATAAAAAAAAAATTAATCTTTTGATAAGTGAGCGTTGGGAAACGTGAAGCCATTACTACAGTATCGCCTGTTTTATTTGATAGTCAAAAATACGATTATTATCGGAGGTGGTATGGTTATTTTTGAGAAACCATCAGAAAATAATCTATTCTCCAAACGCCGGAGTTCAAACATTCTGGAGAAGGAGGAGGTTTTGGCTTCTATGGCACTTGGTTCTTTTGAACTGGAAAATATTGTAATTCTCTTATATCTTTTTAACGGGCTCCGCTTTCACAGAGAAACAAGATTAATTTTCCTCCCCTTGGACGAATTTCACTCTATCGGTTAGACTGAAATGTATAAGATTTTAAATTACGTGAAAAGGATGGGTTTTTGATTGAGATGTGAACGTTTTTATTTGTATATCTTCATTCCGACCAGTTTCTTTTTCTAATAGGACAGGTTAGCATTTAGTCGATTAGTTATGTTTTAGATTAGATACAGGGGAAAGAGGGACTTAATATCCTTCATGAAATGTATTAGAAAAATTAAAAATAGAGGAAGAATCGTGAATTTTTTACCCTGTCATATCTTTTAAAATCTAATTGATCCTCTTTCAACCAAAGTTTCCACCCCTTTATCATTTTCAGGGATCTTTCCAAGATAGTGACCATCAGGGGTTTTGGCTTTTAACCCGGTATGTTTACGCCTTTGCTGCGTGTTTAGTGCAAGCCCGTTGGGGATGATCGTAAAGACACAAACACAAACAAAAGACTGTAAATATCATGAAGATAATGACCCCAGAGAAATATCAGTATTAACTAATGACCCCCAAACTTTGCTGGTGGGTCACTATCTAGGTAAGAAGTGATTCTGGATCCACTTCAGATTTACGTGGCTAAGAGGATGCGGTGTTCCGAAGCTGCATATGGCACTTACCCACCGACCAGAACAAGGAAGTGAGAACACTGCAACTCGAATAACAGATACTATAACTTCAGATACAGGCAGTTAACGGTTGATGTTCTCTACTACAATAAAAATGATAGAAGATGGTAGAGTAAGATTTCCATTGATGTTTGTCGAACTCATGCGACAACAAAATAAAAAAAAGTAAGAGAGAATCACAACTGTGAAAAATGATGTCCATTACATCAAGATTCAGCAATGTTGCTGATTCAGATGGGGAGAACACATACATATAATGGTAAAGTAAAATATCTAAATCATATGGCATTTATAGCATTTCTGCTTACACAGAAGTGTTATAAATAAAGTTTTTTTGGATATATTCTAGAAAGTGACCCCTAAAGGTTTTTGGGGGTTATCTAAACGGGATTGTACTAAACACGTCACAAAGGTGGATACATACCGGATCAAAACCCTTGGGGATCTGACCCAAAGATTTTAACCCGGTATGTAACCACCTTTGCAGAGAGTTTAGTAAAAGCCCGTTGGGGATTACCGTAAAACGTAAACAAAGAACTATAAATTTAAGGAAGCTGATTCCTGTCGTGTTAATGTAGAGTGGTATCATTAAAACAGACAAATCAATAGAATCTTATCTGGGTTGTATTCCAGCCCCAGGAACTACCTGAACACCCTTTTTGGTATGATGCAGATCTATGGCAAGGCTAGCAACCACTCTGGCATCCATTACGAATGGATCAATTAAGTGTGCATTGTCTGTCGGATACAAAAATGTAAACAATGGAGACTGTGGTACTAACCTTAAAGCTCGTGAATGTGATCTTTCCCTCACCTTGCTGAGCACTTTAAGGACGGCGAGTGTGCTATGATTTTTGTCATTTACAGCTACAACTTTGAAATAAACGCAGAACTGCGTACTTTCCTGTAATCTTGAAAAAAATATATACCCAGAACCAAAAAATTATGTACATCCATGAGCTTATCATAAAGTAGTGGAGTTGCCTTTTACAACATTGTTACGAAAGCCCATCTGGGGTTTAACGTCACAGCTTTTTTTTTATGAAAACACGGGATTATCATATATCATAAGTCTATTTGAACCGAAGACAGTTTATCCACAAGGTCCCTTGAGATGGATTTATTTTGTCCTAAGGGTTACTTAATACGTCTTGACTGCCGTGCGTGTAGTTGTTATAGTGTTCTGAACGAGAGAAGAGAGAGAGAGAGAGAGAGAGAGAGAGAGAGATTTTCCAAGAAGTCTGCTAAGCCACCAGGTGCTACGGTTATCCATGGCATCCCTCCTCCTCCTCCTCCTACGTATGGATCTTGATACAGGACTTGGACAGGTAAGAAAAATCTTCATTTCCGAGAGAAGATTATTATAGCAGCGGGTGGGTGTCGGATTATCTCGCTTAAGGATTTCCTGGGACGATCCGAAGAAAAGGAGAGATTTATAATATCCTATTTCTGAGTGACGTTTCTTTATAGTAGGTATAAGAGAGAGAGAGAGAGAGAGAGAGAGAGAGAGAGAGAGAGAGAGAGAGAGAGAGAGGAATTTTCCAGTAGAACGAAGGGATTTCCATTTATTCTCGCTTTTTTTTGAGGGGGGTGGGGGGTGGGGGTGTGGCACTACTTTTGTCAGACGAAAGAAACAGCAGCACTTCTTACTTAACTGTCAATGTTGATGATGCTGTTTTCTCTACCACTACGACCACTATAACCACTAGTACTATGGCTACTGCTACTACTACTACTACTATCATGAGTATTATTATGTCTAAAATCCTAACCAGAGAATGATCGTAAGTTGTCTCTCAACTTCTCATTAGGGAAATTTCTCTACCACTACTACCACTAGTACTACGACTACTAATACTACTACTATAATGATTATTATTATGTCTAAGATTCTAACCAAAGAATGATCATAAGTCGTCTCTCAAGTTCTCATTAAGGAAAATACAATGCAGATATGCAACTGGACATTTTCTAAATTGCCATAATATTAAAGGAGTGCAGAAACAACATTATTTATTGTGGTTTATAGTTTCTTCACTTTCTCTTTGCATTGCTATTTCTAAAATCATCAGCTAAAATGTCAGCTCTTGAAGTATTCATGTCCCTTAGATAACTAAGGTGTTACAGAGAAACCGAAGTAAAGCAGATCGTCTCTGTAGGTTAAATAATCCAGACGTCCACACCAGCCCTCTTATAACATACCCTTTTACACTTTACCACACTCATAGGTCACCTTTAGGCAAAGGGTTTGTGCTGGCATGAGCCAGCTTAAATCAAATCATCCAACCAGCCTAGTTGGCAATTAGAGCAATGATTCCATAGAGAGGCCTTTAACTAACAGTCTTAAAATGAAGTTTAACCTAAAGCTGTATCTGAAACATCAGATTACTTAATAAAGTAAAACTATTCTGATCATAAAAAAAAATTAAATGGCGTCTGAACTGTACTTATAAAACTATTTTGATCATAAAAATGAATTTAAGTGTTATCTGAACTGTACTTTTAAAACTACTCTGATCACAAAAAAGAATTTAAAGTGGTATCTGAACTGTACTTATAGAACTATTCTGACCATAAAAAAAAAAAAAATTGAAATGTTATTTGAACTACACTTATTGGCCTAGAACACAATGCAGAAATAGTGGCGATATAAAATCACAGAAAAAACAAAATTATAGAACACAAGAAAACTCTCATTCTGTATTCCACCGGTTTTCAGAAATAGACTTAGAACAACAAAATGTATGAGGTGTATGTTCTGGTAAGCACCTAAAAATACAAAGTCCCAAGTTAAAAGATTTCACAAATGCATTGATACATCTGTGACTTAATAAACTTACAACATCGAGGAGAAAAACTCAAAGAAAATATCAATAGCAGCTTACTTTAACAGTAAAGTCAGAGTTCTGAACGAACTGGTGTTTTTCCGTGTCCCAAGCATAATTATTAGTCACAGTACTTAATCTTCCTCCTGGCCAGAAATATATCAGTCATTTGTTTTCATTCTAATGTTCATATGAAGTCTGATAGCCTGAAATAAAGACTGTTTCCCGTCTTCCATTTTTATGAGATGAATGCCAAATTAATTTCATCTGCAAGATTTGCATCTATTATTTCGTATGGTGTAATGTCTGTTCCCATTTCTAGCTGTGTTTTTCCATGATTTTTTTAACCAAACTTTTTCTCTTCTCGACAAGTGATTTTTCCCTTTGTCGATGAGTTTACCTTTCAATTTTCCTCTGCCTTCGTCTCCCAGCCGATCAGTATCATTCATAAAGTCTTGAACTTCTGTATCTATCATACCTATTCTTGAGAAGAGTTACTGATGGGGCTACATAACTTCAAGTTATAAAGGTTCTCTTCAAAAGATAAGTAAGATTATCTTAAAAAAAAGATACCTTGTTAATGGAGTTAGTCTCTAGATTAATGGCAATCTCATAACAAGGTTTACTTCTGAAATTCATGGTGTTTCGGGAAATGTTCTCATAATATTTGCTTTTGTGAGCAACGTAAAGTGACATTTTAGAACGTACCATAATAAGACAAACGTTACACATAATAGGACCACCTTCAGCACTTATTTGTAACATACAGTTTCATATTATTAGAGTCCAAACCGAATTATTTGTAAAAAAAACCCTAAGGGCCAATTGTATGAAAGATTGTTGTCTGGCTACATTATGAATATTGAAATTTAAAAAAATCTTGCATATGCCATAAATCAAATTCCTAATCATATCCATTATACACCACTGCACGACAGTAAACTTAAGTGTAATATTGTAAATAAAAACTAAGGATTTTTAAAATGTAAAACTTCACTCTTCCAAACGGAGGCAGACATCACTATAAAAACATTACTCTGAATTTAGTAATTTAGCAGTTTACAAGTATAACAAACACGAGTTTTAATTGCAATAAATGCTGTAGAATAGTTTGTCCAGAATCTCAGACCATAATTACCTTCAATTTGGTGGGATTTCATAAGAACTTATATTAATAGTACCAAAACCTGAGCACTGTAGCAAACTATGCAATCAGGCACCAACTCCGGATATGAAGATAAACATAACCAGTTCCCTTGGAAGTTAATTGTACTTCAGGGCATGACATAATTAGCACTTCTTTTTATTTTCAAATGTCTCTGATTAGGTATACCAACTGTTTAAATATGACATTCGTTTGATCTTGTTTATATGGACATTCCTATGGCACCATACTTCAGGGCTTGCATAATTAGCAGTTCTTTTCATTCTCAAAAGTCCCAGATTAGGCATACCAACTGTTTAAATATGTCATTCGTTTGATCTTGATTATATGGACATTTCTACGGTACCATAGCACATGATATTTTCTAAATTTGCATAGGATAATCAACTCTGAAAAATACAATGTCCAGTTATATTTGCATAGAAGGTTTATTGTTTTCTAAGTAAATCTTAGTAGTAAAGAAGAGAAACTTCAGTCAGTTCATTAGGTTATTCGTGGCTATAGTCCATGCTAAGCACTATTCATCATGAATTAAATTTGTATGCATACGACAAACAACAGAGTTGGAACAATACGTGTAAACCTCATGCATAACTAGTATATACCTGGAAATCCATCTTGATATTTGGGTTCAAGTTTCAACTTCGAGTCTTTCTTCTTGCATGATCATGGCTCCCTTTTTTCGTGGTTTTAGATTATCGAAATCATATTCAAAGAAGAGAGAAGCAGCAAGAAAGTTCTAGCTATTCCAGCTATAACAATTGACCACAATAAAAATGGAGTAATGAGAATCAGATCTGCGTTAGATAGTTGCTCTCATATTCTCCTTTCCATTCAATAATAGAGTTACTAGTCTACACTGGATGGACTCATGAGGGGGATTCAGGAAACGTAGAAGCTTCTGCAAACGGTTAAGCATATTATGGCAAGTGACATAAGTTCGTAGCACAAACTCTTCCCATAAAGTCTAGTTACACAAATACTATTAAGTATTCTAATCAGACCACTGAATCAGTTCATATATTCCTCACAGATTAGTAAAGGTAAAATTTTTACATAATAAATTAAAGCTTCTTAAAATCTTACAATTGGATTGTTGAAAATGCTGCAGAATCTCAACATATTTCACTAACTATTTTGTTTCAAAGTTTGAAATCAACATAGAAGCAGCGTAGTGTTTTGTGCATATCTAAAGATTCAGGTAGTTTAAAATAGTTTCATCCGAAATTTTATTTTAATTATTTGGTTCAACTCACTTCAACAATCTTGATCTTTCAGATTTTCCCACAACACAATTTCAGAAATAAATTTTATCCTATATATAACTACTAGGTCCAAATTAAACTTCAATAGGTCACTGATAGGACATTCTTATGGCGAAATAATTCTTTATTTCTACGATACATTTTCAGCCTTATCTGTCAAAGATAAATGTCATTATACTGTATATGTCATTCCTAGGTTAAGAAAGTATAAATAAAAGAAAAAAAATAATGAAGTTTCAATTAGGTGAAAAAATGCTTTCTCTAGCATTATGGATAAGTGTCTAGAGAGAGAGAGAGAGAGAGAGAGAGAGAGAGAGAGAGAGAGAGAGAGAGAGAGAGAGAGAGAGAGAGAGAGAGAGAGAGAGAGAGCTTTTAAAATCAGTATTAATGTACTTAGTCAGAACAAAGTTCTCAGGCATTGCCAGTTATTTACTCTTCGTCAAACAGTAGTGTAGAAACACTCTTTGAAAATATAATTCATTATTTACTATATAGCCAAAAGAAATACTTTCATAACGCTTGGACTACACCATAAGAAAATTTCATAATACTGCATATAAACAGAACAATACAGAAAAACAGACAGTCTGTTCATCATGAGCTTCAGTAGAATTGGCATCGTTATCTTGTACAAAAAGCAATTCCCTTTTATGGGGGCTTTTAAACTAACAGTAATGTTAGTATCATTATATTTTACAAAAATCATTCCCTTTTTTGGGGGCTTTTCAACTAAAGTATTTTAGTTGCTATTCATTAGGCATTTCAAATGAAACTACCTAAACACATTATTCTCCATATTTTAACAAACTAAATATTTTTGGTGCTAGTTAAAGCTTCAATTTGATCAAACTTTGCTTGTTACTGTAAAGAATTTCATTGATCATGAGGAATTAAGAGCATAAATTCTGTTTCCCATAAACATATCATAAACATATGACCAATCATCTTGCAATGTTTTTTTATGACTAACAAGATAAATAACCTTTTGCAATGATAAATAAAGCATTAAACATCATTAATGACATACACAGTATGTCCCAGAAATGTTTTGAAATATATAAGCAACTGCATCAAGAATAATGTTACTATTGTTATCAGGTAACTTAGAAAGGATAATTAATTATTTTCCAGGTCATTGTAATCCATGACTGGAAAATACTTGGGAAACGCTAATAAGTCATAAAAATGAAAATCCTCGAAAAGCTGTAATACTACAGACAGAAATCCATCTACAAAAGGTATTACTGTGATTACATGCTTGGCTAATGATTATAAATCATAACAAATCGTTAAGATGCACCAAAGAGTGTATGCCATTAACACGACATCACAATCACTTGACTAGGCTTTAAACCTTGGACATGGAAAAAAAATTGTTCTGTTGCTTCTAAAAGATATACATATAAGGAACCCTCTAAACTAACGATGAGCCATATCACGGCAAACTTCTTCGTAAGAGGGAGGTTTGTCATCTTCAGGAGACACTGTGCTTTGGGGCATGGCTGACATTGCTACAGGATACTGGGACAAGCGAATATTCCCATGACACGGCCCTTCATTCTGGCCACCAGAAGATGAGTCAACGACCTGAAAACCAGGAGGCAATTGGCAGTTAGCTAGGACCTGACCCCCTTGGAAAGAGGCAGAGGAACTTATGACCTGTGCTCCAGGGAGAAACTGACAGGTCGAGTTCGTGACGATTGGCATGATGTTTCCACCTCCACGTCGAGGAGTGTAAATAAGGGCAGAGTACTTAATTCGATCAGGATGGTCTTGGGGGAGAGCATCATAATCTTGCTTTGCCTTTTGACAGAACTTGAAACAGACTGCAAGTAAACCACCTGTGGAAGATAAAACTTGTTTAATCTAAAGTTTGCCAAAAAATAAACGGTTGGAAAACACCAAGTGGAAAACCATCTCCTACTAGCAAACAGTAACTACAGTACACTTACTGTACCATTACAGAAACACTCTGGTTAGTATTTGCCTTGAAATGATGGAATGTGTTTAAAATTTCACTTGATATGATACATAAAACTTTTTAAAAACCTATATCATCTGAAGCTGGGTGCACGTCATCCAACATTTCACAATACAGTACCTACTATAATAGCAGATAGCAGACACAATAAACCTTCCTCAATAATAAAAGAAACCCTCTGATATAAAGTTGAAGAGGGGTAAAATTTTAAAAAACTGTCTACGGGGAAAAAAACGACAGAAAACTGGTTAAATTCATCCCACCGCTACTGACAGGAGTGTCAAGGTTTAGTGTCTTATCAGTACAGGTAGTCCCCGGGTTACAACGGGGGGTTCCGTTCTTGAGACGTGCTGTAAGCCGAAAATCGTCGTAAGCCGGAACATCGTCAAAAATCCTAAGAAAACCTTACTTTTAATGCTTTGGGTACATTAAAAACTATGTAAAAACCTTCAAATATTGATTATTTTGCCTTTATGGTGTCATTTCGTGTGCCAGATCAGCGTTGTAGGTACCATAACCATGGAACATGCATTATAACCCTGGAAATAATTTCTGATGAATATAAATTGAAAAGCGCCTTAACTTCGGAACGTCATAAGCCGAACTTGTTGTAACCCACGGACTGCCATGTCAGCTCAGTACTCTGACTGTAATAACTAGGAAAATTCTATACAATTCTACAAGATAACAGTTGTAATATACCGAGGGCTATTCATACTTCAATATTAAACGAGATGGTAATTTTACTTCACTTGTTCGTTATCAGCAAGCAAAAAACAAAGCTATTTTGTAGCAAATAACAATGAAAACAAATAAAAGTACTCTTATAAAATATTTTGTACCTGATAATAATGTAGATAAGCAAACATACTCATACCATAAAACTCTTGTACGATTTCGGCTTATTAAAATTCATATACTTTGTGGCTACACGCCGTTTCATAAATGAAGACCTTCCCGCAACAAATAAGATGAACTGAAAGTAATGCAGTATGAAACACACCTGGTAAATACACAGAGAAGCATTCAATCAATTAATCATTATTCAAGAAGAAAAAACACTTGGGTTTAGTCCAGGGGAACTACTGAACATCATAATGGATAACCTAACGGAGGACTTATGGGATGAGCACAAACTTGAAGCCTGCATAGAAGTTCTTTGTTCGAATGTATAGGCTGGTGTGAGAAAAGCATCCTGTTACAATTATTAATTTTTTTTATGTAGTTTTGTTGATTTCAGGTGATAATCACTTCAATTTTAGATTAACTTGTTACAGATAAACTTCACAAGTCTAACAGATAACTTACAGTGTTTTCTTAACTTTGCTTTTTCAAAAAAAAAACATTATGAATGCAAGAAAAATACCTATTTTGTGTTCTTAATTTAGAAATAAAGCAACAAAAATCTGGCTCTGGAAAAGCAAAATTGTTATACTAAAACAGTTCATGTTTATGATAAAGGAAAACTAGAAATAATGCAATTTTATTTCCCAAAAAGGAATAAGACAAACTTGCCTACAAATTAGGAATAGTGTTAGGAACTTTGAAGCATTGCCACATTAAGTGAACGACATACACAACATTGAAAACCTCTGCACTATTCATTAACAATTGGAAATTACTGTAACACTAAACATTCTTAGGCACATTGGGTCGCCCCTTCCTAAAATGCCTAATTTATTGCTAAATATAAGCAAGCCTTAAAATAAGCCAGGTATGAAACTGACGGGTATCAATTATACCTTAAATATTTCTCTCATATAAATGAAACCTACATATCTTCAACTGACGGGTACCAATTGTAACTTAAATACTTCTGTCATATAACTAAAACCTACATATCTTCAACTGACGGATACCTATTGTAACTTAAATATTTCTGTCATACAATTAAGACCTATCTTCAACTAATATGTAAGTTTCATCAAACAAAATTACTCTAAACTTGAAAATCTATCATTATCATGGTGGTTCAACAATTAACCTAATGAGATGCTTTCCGCTCTGAATAATGTGAACGGCCTTGTACATCGATCACTGTACACAGAAATGGAATTCATTTACATGAACTCCAGGATACTATACAATAGATCTAAAGTAGATTGAAACAGAGCTCAATAACAAGCATAATAAATTACATTGACCAGTTCCTTGTTTGTTAGTAATGCTTTCATTGTTCTAAAGGGTCCACAATAATACAAAGTGTTAATACAAAGTGCTAAAGAGTTCGTATATAATTTTTAAGACTTTACAAAAAGCTTTCGAACCCTTCCCTGGGTTCATCTTCACTCCAAATGATTTGGACTGAAGATGAACCCAGAGAAGGGTTTGAAAGCTTTTTGTAAAGTCTGAAAAATTATATATGGACTCTTTAACACTTTGTATTATTGTGAACCCTTTAGAACATTATATATACTTTTGCGATAGAGTTTTTCCCTACTAGTGCTTTCATTATGTACTGCTTGCTGTAACATGCAAACGCACGCGCACACACACACACACATCAAGTCCACCTTGCGTCGAGTAACTATCTTGCTTAGATCTCGTTCTTTCTAAGCTAAGGACAAAGAGTGGAATGCAACATAAGAGTTTAGACCAAAGGCCAAGCACTGGAAACTATGAGGTCATTCAGCGCTGGAAAGGAAATTGAGAGTGGGTAGGCTTAAAAGGTGTAACAGGAGGAAGACCTCACAGTTGCACTATGAAATAGTTGTTAGGAGAGGGGGCGTTGGATGGCAAGAAGGAAGAAAGATAATAATAGGTAAAGAAACGAAAGGGGTTGCAGCCTGTGGCCAAAGGGACCCTGCTGCAAGAACGTTTAGTAATGCCTACTATAATAGATTCACATCACCCGTGCATCTGACGACTAGGCCAGTCCCTAACGGCGCTCCTGATTAGCTGTTGATAAGCCAATCTGAGGGCTTGAAACTCTGTCTCTCGATAGAGTTCACAAAGGCAAGATGTATGCTCTACCTCTCCTGAGGGATACTTTTGAAAGACGTATCCCTCAGGAGAGGTGGAATATACATCCTGCCTATGTGAACTCTCTCGAGAGAGACTGAGAGTTTCCAGCCCTGTGATTGGCTTCTCAACAGCCTGTTTCAGGAGCGTCGTAAGGGACTGGCCTAGGTGTCAGATGCACGGGTGATGTGAGTCTATTATAGTAGGCATTGCTAAAGGTTCTTGCAGCCTCCCTATGGCCACAAGCTGCAACCCCTTTCATTTCTTTACCTATTATTGCCTTTCTTCCATCTTGCTATCCAATGCCCCCTCTCCTAACAATTATTTCATAGCGCAACTTTGAGTTTTTCCTCCCGGTACACCTATTAAACCTACCTACTCTCAAATTCCTTTCCAGCGCTGAATGACTCTCACAGGTCCCAGTTCTTGGCATCAGTTACAAGGGTGATGTGAATCTACTATAGTACAATCCGTGAAGGGGAAGGAGGAAGAAGAAGCGACGTGAGAGGGAATCATTCAGTTTCCTTTTCTTGTCCTCTTTTTTTTTAGTGGATCAGTGAATCCTCCTCACCTCCAAGGAGCAAGAACAGTATCCCAGTGAAGACGCTGATGCCGCTGCTGAGAGGGATTCCTATTAGGGTCAAGACGCCTCCGGTGACCCCGAGGCATATGATGCAGCTCGGTCCAATCTTCGTCCCATTATTCAACTGGAAAAAACAACGGAGAATTAAAAGACTTGGCAAGTCAAATTAAATGGCCACATATGCAGTATGAAGTTTTATTACAATATATATATATATATATATATATATATATATATATAATAGATATAATTATATATATAATATATATATATATATCTATATATATATATGGAATAGTAAATTTTAGTTAAACATTTATTAAATATGTATCAATATGTTTTTTATTTCCCATATATCCTATCAAGTAAGTTCTCATCAATGAACAAACTGTCAAACACAAGAAAAAAACAATTTTATTAAAAAAACATTTTTTTTCGTATGATTTTTAGTAAACATCATTAAACATATATTAATGTTTTTAAAATTATCATATATCCTATTAAGTATGTTCCCATCAATGAACAAACTGTCAAACACAAGAAATAAACAATTATATTACAAACAATGATTTTTTTTATTTATTTTAGTAAACATCATTAAATATATTAATATATTTCTACATTTCCCATACATCCTATAAAGTAGGTTACCATAAATGAACAAACTGTCAAACACAATCAATAAACAATCTTATTACACAATATTTATTTATAAATTTTAGTAAACTCATTAGATATATTAATAAATTTTTATATTTCCCATATTTACTATTAATTACGTCATCAATGAACAAACTGACAAACACAAGCAATAAACAATCATATTACAAAATATTTATTTATAAATTCTAGTAAACATCACTAAATATATTAATATATTTTTATGTTTCCCATATATCTTATTAAGTACGTTCCCATCAATGAACAAACTGTTAAACACAAGCAATATACAATCCTTTATAAATATTTTCATAAAACTTTTAGCCAAAATCTTTAAATATACTAATATACTTCTACATTTCCAATATACCCTATCAAGTTCGTTGCCATCTCAACAAAATGTCAAACACAAGCAATAAACAATCTCATTACAAAAAAATATTTGTCCTCATAAATTTTACAAAACATCTTTAGATATATTTCTATATGTTTTACTTTTCCTACATATCGTATAGAGTACCTTGACATCAGCGATGACGGAAAACAAAAAACCGAATGAGAAAGGCTTCACCTGGACGGAGTTTGCTTTTGACAGGTGACCCTGAGTCAACAATTAGCCAGCCATAGTCATTACCTGAGTGAGGCCAAATTACACTTGCTCTCTACTTACCCATAATGGCATTTCATTGATACGCAGAACCAACATCAATGCAGCTAAATGAAAATTCTTCTCTCTCTCTCTCTCTCTCTCTCTCTCTCTCTCTCTCTTCATATGCTAGAAGGGAAATTTCTATTTTTCGCCTCGGAATGAATAACATGACGTGAAGGTAACAACTGATGACATTTGGAAAGTCACGTCATTTCTTCAGTAATTAATTTTTTTTTATTCGTGCGTAGGTGGAAACTGTGTGTCAACTTTAACTATATTTTTAGATTTTGGTTCAGATGTGAATTTATTACCTGAAGTAGACGAATGGCAGTTTACCTTACGAACAGCGTGCATATACAACATTGAATTCAAGCCAAAAGTTTTGTACTTTTATGCGTTTATTAAAATGCCAACGGGATTGCTCGATATATATATATATATATATATATATATATATATATATATATATATATATACTATATATATATATATATTATATATATATATATATATATATGCAGAAGGTATAGGGTTGTGTTGGAGATATGAGAGTTGTATGGAGGTCTGGTGGTTGGTTTGGAGTGAGGGTTGTATGGAAATATGATGATTGTAATGGAGATATATAGGGTGTGTTGGAGATGTTGGAGATATGGTGAGTGTGCTGAGAATCGTAGTTGTGTTGGAGATATAAGAGTTGTATGGATATGGATTGGAGATATGATGGTTGTAAGGGAGATATGGTAGTTGTGTTGGAGATATGAGGGTTGTGTGGAGATATGATGGTTGTAAGGGAGATATGGTGGGTGTATGGGAGATATGGTGGCTGTGTTGAAGTTATGGCGAGTGTGTGAGTGACTTGCGGATTGCCTGGGAGATATAGTGAGTGTGTTGGCTTTATGGTGGTTGTAAGGGAGATATGGTGGTTGTCTGGGAGATATGGTGGTTGTGTGGGAGATATGGTGGGTTTGTGAGTGATTTGAGAGTTGAGTGAGATATATGGTGGCTGTGTGAGTAATTTGGGGGTTGTGTGGGAGATATGGTGATTGTGTTGGAGATATGGGTTGCGTGGGAGATATGGAGGATGAGTATGGCGCAAAGGAGTTAGGTAAAAAGTCTGTCTGACGTCAAAACGGTAGGCGTGATTGTGACGCTAATGTGGAGGTTGTAAAGGATTGTGTTACAAGACTGCCTAAGGTTATGAGTATGAAATGGCGAGAAGTATGGGAATTGTATAGGAAGTCAATGCTTATTGTATGGGAATTAATTGTTCCCAAGGAGTGGCATGAGATTGTAGCCTGGCGGTCGAAGGGGTGGGTAGGTGCAGTTTTCAATAGGGATGCTGGAGTAGAGAGGGGTTTCTTCCCAATCAGTGGGTCTTGTTCCCAATAATGAAGGTGAGGTAAAGGGACTGTTTTCAATAAGGCGGTAGGTTCCATTAGGTTGGCAGGTGTGAATATTCTATGAAGTATTAAGTTGCCAGGTGTTGGGGTTAGTTCTGCTATGAAAGTGCAAGGTGTGGGAACTTTTAATTAAGAGGGCAGAGGTGTGGGTTTAAGGGTGGGGGGGGGGGGGGGTGGGGGGGGGGGGGGGAGGCAGCTGTTTTCAAATCGAAGATGGGAGACAGGGAACTGTTTTTCAATAAAGGGACGTGACGGTGTAAAAACTTAAGAGACGTTTTCAGGTATGAGGGCTTGGTTTCACTATGCCATTCTCGTTTCTGTCAGTAAGACGATAGGTGGTGTGAGGACTAATTTATTTTCAAAAATTGGGGAGGGTGGATGGTGTGGGCGCAACCAATATATGAATATAAAATATTCTATTAATTATATAATATAGATATATATGTATATATATATATCTATATTATTATTAATAATATATATATATATCTAATTATTATATTATATATTATAAACTATACTTTATACATACATACATACTTAACTGAAAAACGAAGTCACTTGTCAATAAAAACAAATAGCTGGACAGTACATTTGACCTCGAGGTTAATCACGAATGTGTATCTTTTTTGGATTAGGATCCAATACCTCCTTTGGCAAAGCCGCTAGTTATAAGGAACTCACAACTGTTCGTAGATAAAAATTTTTTCCACAGGAGGTGAGGGTTTGGGTGTCAAGAGCATGTCCAACAAGGCTGGAAAAGTGTGAGTGTTTTAGACATGAAGTTGAAACTTATTGGGATTGATTATAAGCTGTGAGGACGGGGGATGCGGTGATTGTTTTTGACATCTAGGGGAGATGAAGGGATTGTCTGTGATGGTAAAGAATGGGGTTTAAGAGTATTAGTAACATGAGCATGTTTGTCAAAATGAAGTACAGGTTTACCTCTACCAGTAAAAATTTAAGCCTTCTGACTATCCCTACAAGGAAGCTCAGTGGTCTTGTCAAGGATGTTGCTTGTTTTAAAGGAGTTTCACCTAAGTCTTCTGTTTGAAGAACTTTCCAAATATTCCAGTTAAGTGGAAGCTATTCTAAACTTGTCAAAAACAGCAACAAAAATAAATCTAAAGCAATAATATAAAACACCTAGACAGTAACAAAACTGTAATGCAATTTATTAATTAAATTGTTGGTAACTAAAAACTGCAATAACGCTCCAACCAGCTTAGATGACAAGTATTGCTGCCAATCAGATGCTTCTATGGTCTGTCAAAAAAATCAAAGCTTTTGACATATTTGTATATTAGAAAGACTTATTTAATACCGATTAAAAGGTCTTTTAAGCATTCGAGTTTTTCATTCCTGTCCTGTATTAAAATGAGTCATGGGGCTGCAAAGGTCAATTCACAGAATGCAAAGTATATGACTGGTATAAAATATGAAGGATCAAATGATAAAATAAATAAATAAATAAATAAATAAATAAATAAAATAAATAAATAGGACACGGGAAAATAATGATTCAGTGGAGGCATTACGTAATTTGGGGATATTTAAAATATTTTCTTAATTTATGTATAAGCATCAACTGAAAAAAAAAACATTTATAGTATAATATATTGAATAAACTGAGACATACTAACAGTCCAATTATGGAAATACGGACCGTTTTCAACAAAGTATGAAACCAAATCAGCCATTTCCAATATTTATATGTAAATTACGATGTCATAAGAAACACAACAATAGCATATACAGAATCATGAAGATTACATCAATGAAAAAACAAATAAATAAACAGATTACTTTTTGAACGTCACTAATACCAGCCCGCCCAAATCAACTCACATCAACCGTGCATTTGACGTCTAGGCCAGTCCCTTACGACGCTCCTGATTGGCTGTTGATAAGCCAATCACAAGGCTGGGAACTCTCAGTCTCTCGAGAGAGTTACAGAGGCAGGATGTATGTTCAACCTCTCCTGAAAGACGTATCCCTCAGGAAAGGCGGAATGTACATCCTGCCTATGTGAACTCTCCCGAGAGACTGGGAGTTTCCAGCACTGTGACTGGCTTATCAACAGCCAATCAGGGGCGTCGTAAGGGACTGGGCCTAGACATCAGATGCACGGTTGGTGTGAATCTACTGTAGTTTCAGTAACAGCGATAATTGTGAATAACAACCATAACCAAGAATAACTATCACAGCTATAATGCAAACACCAGAGTCAGTGATAGCATGAGAGACGACTGATGGCAATAATGCCTTACCTTTAATCCCCTTCGGAGAAATGGGATACCTCGAGGGGCCAGAGTGCCACTTCCTAAAACAACGGGCTGCTGCACAATGACCACAGCAGGAGCCGGTTGCTGTTGCTGTTGCTGTCCAGGCTGGTGATATTCTGTCCCTGTTGAAATGGAAAATGTTAACACACCAACTAAAGGA
Source organism: Macrobrachium nipponense (assembly GCF_015104395.2). Lineage (NCBI taxonomy): Eukaryota > Metazoa > Arthropoda > Malacostraca > Decapoda > Palaemonidae > Macrobrachium > Macrobrachium nipponense. The sequence continues at coordinate 11,428,161 of NC_087205.1, read as the reverse complement.
TCAGTACATAAACTCGATTAGTTTTGATGGGCAAAATGCATATCTTACTTTAACCAGACCACTCAGCTGATTATAACAGCTCTCCTAGGGCTGGCCACCCAAAGGATTGATATTTTGACGTGGCTATACTTGTTTTTCCATCTGTCCACCTGCCTGTGGTGTTTGCGTATGGTAACACTGCGTCCCGGGCTTTAGATAGCTACATTCAGCTTACATTCAACAATAATAACAATATCCTATTTCGAATATTAACGGTGTAATTCGCATACAGTAAATTATTAAAATACTTTTCAGTTACATATGTACGCCCAGATATCCTTTTATTTACCTTAAACTTACACATAGCGTAACTATCTAAAGCCCGGGACGCAGTGTTACCATACGCAAACACCACAAGCGGGTGGACAGATGGAAAAAAACAGAGTATAGGAACCAACTGATTACCTAGCAACGAGACCTGCAGCTTATTGTGGGATCTGAACCACACCATATCGAGAAATGAAATTCTAATCACCAGAAATAAATTCCTCTGATTCCGCGTTGGCAGAGTATGTAACCCACTCGTCCAACGAGGAACTGCTCTTATGGGCTTACGAAATTGCATGCATGTGCATTGCATTTTTATTATTAAATAGATTTAACACTCATGATTAGACTACAACTGTTTGATTCACATAATCTTATTCTTAGTTCGAGGTCTAAATGTAAAACCAAAGTCCTTTAAATGCATTCCACATTTAAAGGATCTTGCATAATACCATCAGTTACTCACAAACGCCTTCTGGGTTTATCAGAGAGATGATCTTGTTCGTTTATTATCAGTAAGATCATTTGGCACTAAGGCTTACCTACATTAATGTCATCGGGTATCCATACTGATTTTGCAAAGCAATAATTAATGACCAAGTTGTTGCAATGTATCACCTAAGCACTATTTCACTCACATAAAGGAATATTTCTCCTTATTTCGATTTTGTCACATATGATGAGAGGATCTTCCCTAGATAGTGTGATCCTCCAAAGGATTTCGGGCGTCGTTATCTAGGGCTAATAATTCTCGGGAGTGGGGGGGGGGGGGGGGTCGGGGGGGGGGGTCATTATCTTCATGATATTTACAGTCTTTTGTTTGTGTCTTTACGGTAATCCCCAACGGGCTTGTACTAAACACGCCACTGCAAAGGTGGATACATACCGGGTACATCCCTCCCGTGGGGGGGGGGGGGGGGGGGGGGGGGGGGGGGGGGGGGGGGGGGGGGGGGGGGGGGGGGGGGGGGGGGGGGGGGGGGGGGGGGGGGGGGGGGGGGGGGGGGGGGGGGGGGGGGGGGGGGGGGGGGGGTGGGGGGGGGGTGGGGGGGGGGGGGGGGGGGGGGGGGGGGGGGGGGGGGGGGGGGGGGGGGGGGGGGGGGGGGGGGGGGGGGGGGGGGGGGGGGGGGAGGGGGGGGGGGGGGGGGGGGGGGGGGGGGGGGGGGGGGGGGGGGGGGGGGGGGGGGGGGGGGGGGGGGGGGGGGGGGGGGGGGGGGGGGGGGGGGGGGGGGGGGGGGGGATGGGGGGTGGGGGGGGGGGGGGGGGGGGGGGGGGGGGGGGGGGGGGGGGGGGGGGGGGGGGGGGGGGGGGGGGGGGGGGGGGGGGGGGGGGGGGGGGGGGGGGGGGGGGGGGGGGGGGGGTGGGGGGGGGGGGGGGGGGGGGGGGGGGGGGGGGGGGGGGGGGGGGGGGGGGGAGGGGGGGGGGGGGGGGGGGGGGGGGGGGGGGGGGGGGGGGGGGGGGGTGGGGGGGGGGGGGGGGGGGGGGGGGGGGGGGGGGGGGGGGGGGGGGGGGGGGGGGGGGGGGGGGGGGGGGGGGGGGGGGGGGGGGGGGGGGGGGGGGGGGGGGGGGGGGGGGGGGGGGGGGGGGGGGGGGGGGGGGGGGGGGGGGGGGGGGGGGGGGGGGGGGGGGGTGGGGGGGGGGGGGGGGGGGGGGGGGGGGGGGGGGGGGGGGGGGGGGGGGGGGGGGGGGGGGTGGGGGGGGGGGGGGGGGGGGGGGGGGGGGGGGGGGGGGGGGGGGGGGGGGGGGGGGGGGGGGGGGGGGGGGGGGGGGGGGGGGGGGGGGGGGGGGGTGGGGGGGGGGGGGGGGGGGGGGGGGGGGGGGGGGGGGGGGGGGGGGGGGGGGGGGGGGGGGGGGGGGGGGGGGGGGGGGGGGGGGGGGGGGGGGGGGGGGGGGGGGGGGGGGGGGGGGGGGGGGGGGGGGGGGGGGGGGGGGGGGGGGGGGGGGGGGGGGGGGGGGGGGGGGGGGGGGGGGGGGGGGGGGGGGGGGGGGGGGGGGGGGGGGGGGGGGGGGGGGGTTGGGGGGGGGGGGGGGGGGGGGGGGGGGGGGGGGGGGGGGGGGTTCACTATCTAGCAGAGATCCTGATGCGCAAATAAGGCCTAATAGCTTATTTAAATTATAACTAGAAAAATTCTTTTGATTGGACATTGGGGGACAGCTAAAATAGGTTTAGAAAAATAGGGGGAGGGGGGAGGGGGGGCAGGGGGTTATTTCGTAAGATTAAGAACGTCACCAAATCTATTCACTTTTCCCTCACCGTTACTACCGCACGACTTGCTCTAGGAGCAACGAGCCCGTGCCATCATACTATACTCTAAAAAAAATATATTCCAGTACATATATATATATATATATATATATATATATATATCTATATATAGTGTATGTATGTATATAGTATAATATAGTATATATATATCTATATATATTATATATCTATATATATACTATATATATATATATAAATTAAAAAGTATTTGATTGCAATGAAACCTCTCTAACACACTCTTCCATTTTCAAGAACGAAGACCACTTTTGCCGTCGACAGAGATTCGGTGCAAACAGGCCCACGGACTAGTATGCTCTGGCTATTAATTTGTTAATGGTTTCGATATTTAGGAGAGGAACATTTATTCTCTTCAGGATTTTCTTTAGTGTCTTGGATATTGTCTTCTATTCTACATCTAAAGGCCAACCGAAATCTTTACCGAGTTTCCTCACGAATAAAAGAAAAAAAATGAAATAAATTCAGGAATGGATCATGTTTTGGCAACATTCTCTTGAATAACAAGATTCAGTAAGACAGATTTGCGATGAAGAGAGAGACCCTCTAACCAAAACACAGTTGCAAAACTTCCACGAGAACCAGAAAAAAAAATGTGCATGCGATACTAGAGGCGTCTTCTTCAAGACAATTACGTTGTTCAAGGTAAATTGTCCGTAAACAAGAAATCCTCGTCGGACAAAAAGAAGAGAGAGGAGAGAGAGAGAGAGAGGAGAGAAAAAGAGAGAGAGAGAGAGAGAGAGAGAGAGGAAAAAAACAAGGTTCTCAACTAGCACCGAAAATATGTAGACGCCATATTCTCAAAAAGAATGTTGGGGGAAAAAATGAGAAACGACGGTTTTACCGTATGAAAGCATCTTCTACATGAAAAGATTCGTGACACGAAAAGTTGCAAAGGGGAAAAAAATTTTTAAATAATGAAATCTCGATATAAAAATAACTCCCAAAATTACTGCCAGAGAGAAGCATGGGATGGAATGGTTGGAAGAATACAATATATATGATATTAATATAGGAATCATATAGATAGAATCTATATATACATATATATGATATATATATATATATATATATATATATATATTATATTATAAATATAAATATAAATATATAGTATATATTATATATTTATTATATATATAGATATATATATATTTATATCCTATCAATAGATATATAATTGATATATATATAGAATATATATATATAATTAAATATAATCTTATATATATATATATATATATTGAGATCTATGTATGATGATATATATATTAATATAGCATATATATATATATATATATTATATATATATATAGTATATTATAATATTATATAATTATATATATATATATATTAATTATTAATATATAATAATAATACATATATATATATTATATAGCACTATAATTATTATAATATATATATATATATAATTATATATACTATAATATAATATTAGATATATATATAGATAATAATATATATATTAAAATAGGAATACATATATATATATATATATATATATATATATTAATATATATTATATAATATATATAATATATACTATATAGAATTTAGGGCAGAGGGCAAGCACTGGGACCTATGAGGTCATTCTGCGCCGGAAAGGAAACAGAGAGTAAGCATGGTAGGTCTGAAGGGTGTAACAGGAGGGGAATCTGGTAGATGCATAGTGAAATAATTGTTAGGAGAGGGTGGATAGGATAGCAAGATGGAAAAAAAGATATGGGCGGAGGTAGAGTAAAAGGAGTGAACGGAGTTGTAGCTAGGGCCGAAGGGACTTTGCAAAGAACCTTTAATAATGCCTACAGTGCACCCCGTGAGGTGCGCTGACTACACTAGAGGAACACCTGGCAGTTGCATTATGAAATATTTTTTTGGGAGAGGGGGGAAAGCAACATGGAAAAAAAAGAGACATGGATGAAGGTA
>NC_087205.1:11408630-11418630 GCF_015104395.2 Macrobrachium nipponense | reverse complement strand
GTATTATCCGTATGATTCGCAGTATAGGATATACTTCGAAAACTCGTTAAACACGAGTAAGGTATAAATGGATTGCAAAAATTAAGCCAAAGACAAAGCGCTGGGACCTATGAGGTTATTCAGCGCTGACAGAGAAACATAGTTAAAAGGTCTTAAACGATGTACAAGAAGAAAACCTTGAAGTTGCACTATGAACCAACTGTCAGGAGAGGGTGGAAAGTAAGATGGAAGAAAGGTAATATGAATGGAGGTACGGCAAAAGAAATGAATAAGGTTGCTGCTAGGGGCAGGAAGAAACATGCAAAGAACATTCAGTAATGCCTACAGTGCGCCACATGATGTCCGTTAACGACTAACCCCTACCCACCTATAGTAAAATGTGTGTAAAGAGAGTGTTTTCAAAAATTAATATCATCTAATGAGATTCTGCTTCCGGGTTTATAACCAGTAAAAATTAAGATTTTGTATTCAACCACCACGGTCTCTTCCGCGACAATGGGATTTACAAACATCCTTTTAAGAAAAAACATAATGAAACTGCAAATAAATATGTAAAATCTTAAAATATTAACGACGAGAGAGCAACCAATCATTCCAAGTAATCAAAGATATGCAAAGCGCATCGAGTTGGCCACTTTTCATTTATCATTTCAAAGCAATATCTTGTAACAGTTTATCAAACAAGCTCAAACAGAGAAACTTTATAAACCGTCCCTGAATAACGCTGGCAACTTTCACTCCTAATTTCTAAACAGGTTCTTTGTTTTTCCTAAGGGCTAAATAACAAGCTAATTCATCGGGCATTAAAGACCACCAACAGTTGCGGCGAATGAGTTGCAACCAATAAACCGGGTCATCCAAAGGAAGTCTTAATTGATCAACATTCTGAAATAGAGGGATGATGGGATCTTGTCTAGATGGCGACCCCGCAAATGTTTTTAACCCGATATGTATCCACCTTAGCGGCGTGTTTAGTACAAACCCCGTGGGGGTATGACCGTAAAAAATCATCAACAAAAGAGTGTAAATATCATAAAGATTATGACCCCCAAGGAATATATTAGTCCTAGACAACGACCCACGAAAATCATTGGGGTTCACTACCTGGGAAGGATCAGAAAGCTTATTGCTTCGTCTTCCCTGTGTGTGGAAATGTTGCCACTCGGGTATAAAAAAAATACTAAGCGACCTTCCCAAGCACAAGGCGGCAATGGCATACGCAGCGGATGTTGACAAAAATGGCACGTTCATCGTCGTCTTTGTTGCACTAGAATCGTCGGGCCGATATAAATGAAATTCTACCTTGAGTATTTACATCACGCGGGGAGAGTCCAGGGACGACTATAGACGTGAAATGCATAATTTTCTCACAAAAGCTAGGCATGTACTGCACGATGCTGTACGCCATTAGTAAAACCCCGCACGCAGACACAACACCCCACATTATATATATATATATATATATATATATATATATATATATATATATATATATATATATATACATGAACTTTATCACTGACACAATTGTCTAATGCCTTAATACAATTAATACCAGGATCTAATTTAAACTGGATGGTATCAGTGGAGATATTTATCCAGTATAAGTTCAAAACTTTTTCTAGGGCTAACAGTCCTCATTGTCTGGTTTCAATACCATCCAGTTTAAATACTCAAGTGCAATATTGCTTTAATGGGTAACAAATGAAGCTACACTAGAAACGATCGTCTTCTATTCCGTGGTGCTAATTCATTATTTACTTTGTATTCTTGTTAATCAAACCCTGTAATTTCTCATAATAAATAATTGGGTTGAAAAATACAGAGACTTTTGACTTAGCTTAGCCTTGGTTACGAAGTTGATATATAAGAAAAAAAAATCCTAAAGTATTCGTTTCTTAGTATCTCTTAAGAAGGGCTGGATTTCATACGTGACAGTGACTCATTGCCACTACATTCAATATTTGATCTTCTTTTAAACGTTTACCAATTATTGCACTCAAACCAACCACAGTCGTCACTATTTACACTTTTGTAGTAATAATTATTTTTTACTATGTCAATAAAGCATTTTTAGCATTTCATTTTGATCCAATTAATATAAATATAACTTCATTTGCTTTTGTCTTTTCCTGTTCACCTTACTCCATATATTTCTTCATAAAGTTCCTTACTGATGCCACAAGGTCTTTTACTGTATGTATGTATGTATGTATGTATGTATGTATGTATGTATCTATCTATCTTAGAATTTCTTGATGATAAAACAACCACAACAATGATTTTTCAATCCAGTTTTCAATCTACCTGATAACGATATAACCGAGGAGTAATTCGTTTAGCTAATCAAACAGTAAGTAGGGTAGGCAAAAAGGTCAGTCAAACCAGGATGTTTGTAACAACATTCAAACAACGTTCATGTCTTGAATACTTTCACAGTTGCAATTCCGAAGGTCTGACCTCTTTATCTTGCATGTTGTTGTGACGCCAACAATGAGATTTCCCACAGAATAAACAATGGACACTTTGTACTTTGTTGTTGTTGTTGTTGTTGTTTTGTTTGTTTGTTAATTTTGTGTGCGTCCAGGAAATTGGGAAGTTTCCTCACACTTGATATATCAGAATGCGGAAAAAATCTGGTAGAAGCCTAATTAAGCTACATTTGTTAGAAATAACCTGAGTTATCAAAAGAAACAAATAATTATAGACATCTTGAACCAACGTTTTCGAAATACATACTTTACTCAAGTTCTCAGCTACATGAAAATGATATATATGGACACAGTAACTTAGTAAGATAAGGATCTAATGAACGCCAAGATTTGCCATGATTTTAATTATCATGTGTCAGCGACAACACAACACAAGCTTGTGTAGTGGCCAGACGTACAAACATTTCTTTTCTAAGACGACGCACAAAAAAGTACATAGTCTAGTTCACATGCAAGCAAGTATACGGCGACAGTTAATGGCGGGCTTATAATTCCTTTTATAAGAATCATTACTTCACAAAAGAAAGAAATGACTATTATCATCAACGGATATTACTAAGATTCGACGTTCTCTCATTTACTCTTCTACGGTAGCTAATTGTCTCGCTTTCTTAGCTCCGTTTGTTTGTATGGTGTTTTTACTTTGCATGGAACCAGTGGTTATTCGGCAACGGGACCAACGGCTTTACGTGACTTCCGAACCACGTCGAGAGTGAACTTCTGTCACCAGAGATACACACCTTCTTATCTTCAGTAAACCTGTCATAGACGAGTGAAAACGACTTGGAATTATTTCCTGAAATATTTATGTAACCTGTGGTAAGTCGACTGCAGTGGATCACTTCACCCCTGAGGACGTTCCAAGAATCTGATCAAAGGAATATTTAAACAAATTATGATTACCGTAGTAAAAGTAGCCTATATATCCACCCTTCCTGAACAAGAGCCTTGGACTCAAAGCCACAATAAATAATGACAAAACAAAAACTGCGGGAAAAGGCATATCAAGTAACACGTGAATTCCCAGGGTTACTCTATATTCATTGAAAGTTGTCTCTTGTGTGGGCATCACATTTCGTCCAGGGTTCTTTTTGTCTGCATTTTTTACAACAACAACAACAACATTAAATATTGTAGCTGATATCAATAATAATAATAATAATAATAATAATAATAATAATAATAATAATAATAATAATAATAATAATAATGTAAATTAAAAATCCACTATTCTTATAATTTTTTTTTATCAATTTACACTGTCTTTCTCATATCTTTCTGAATTTTTTTAAGCAATAATAATAATAATAATAATAATAATAATAATAATAATAATAATAATAATAATAATAATAATAATGTACATTAAAAATCCACATTTATTATAATAAATTTTATTATTTTCGCTATCTTGCTCATATATTTCAGAAATGTTTTATAATAATAATAATAATAATAATAATAATAATAATAATATAATAATAATAATAATAATAACAATAATAATAATATATAATAATAATAAAAATGAGAATCGAATTGTAAGAAAAAATAGGAAAAAACAATATATAAAATCAATTCGCTAATTCTGCCATTCTTTTTAACAGCATTTGCCTAAAGAGGGTCTTCTACCAAGAAATAATAATAATAATAATAATAATAATAATAATCATAATAATAATAATAATAATAATAATAATAATAATAATAAAAATAATAACGATGTGAAGAAACAAATAGGAAAAACAATATATAAAATCAATTCGCTTAATTCTGCCATTCTTTTTAACATCCATTTGCCTAAAAGAGGGCTTCTACCAAGAAATAATAATTAAATAATAATAATAATAATAATAATAATAATAATAATAAATAATAATAATAATAATAATTACCTATGAAATTGCATCAGCTGTATTCAGTTTGCATAGAGTTTTCTCTCCCTTTCTTATAAATTGAATGCAACTGATGCGGCACCCCACCCCCTCACCCCGCCCCCCCCCCCCCCAAAAGTAGAAAAAAGAAATACAACTGGGTAAGGGGATAATCAATTATTAGGAATAAGGCAGATGTAAAAAAGAAAAGTAAATAAATAAAGGTTTGTGTTTTATGAGGTAGATGGAGATGCATACTACTCATTATATTTACACACAAATTAACTTGACAAAGGTTCCCGCATATAAAATAACTTTTGTTACCTTTAGGTTGAATAGGCCTTATGCCAATGCGATTCCTATATGAAGGCCTTTATAACGTGTTACAAGGTTGGGCTTCTAATGCCTGGGATAAGGATATCTGTTGTTCCCTCTTACGATTAACGCCATTGTTCATATATAAACTGCATACAACTGAAACACTTGGTTCAAGAGAAAAAGAATAGGTGAAAAATAATATGCAAACACGGTTCACGGTTCAAGAGAAAAAGAATAGGTGAAAAATAAATATGCAAACATAGTTCACTCGGTTCCTTTCCAATGAGCATAAAATCAAGAGAAGAAGAATAAAATCGCGACAGATTCTTAGTGGAAAAACACACCACCTCGGCCATCCTTAAAAAAAAAATAAAAAAGTTTATTCTAGCAGTGCAAAGCCTTGAATGTGGAGTTAAACTTGTCACGAGCTCGTCCACGACAGTATATCAAAGCAAAACATGCGTGACGAGTTGAATAGAGGAAAGGATAATACAGTTCAAGAATGGGTATAATTACGTAATGGACTTCGCATGTGCCAGTCCAATGGCAGCGACCACTTATCTGTAAATGCTTCCTTATGCTTTATCAGGGAATTCGTACATTTTTAGGCAACTGACTTAACCTTGGAGAACACTTGTATAACTGTTAGGTTTCCTCGTTCTACGATATTCACTGGGTAGTCTAGTGGTTAAGATCTTAACTTATTCTGTCCATTAGATGAGACGATTAATATGTTTTTGGGGGTGGGGTACATTTAAAACGCTCTTATTCCCCCCTAATTATGAGAGAGAGAGAGAGAGAGAGAGAGAGAGAGAGAGAGAGAGAGAGAGAGAGAGAGAGAGAGAGAGAGAGAGAGAGAGAGAGAGAGAGATTTTTTGTTTTGTTTTAATCAATTTGTTGCGCACATTGGCATCGTCTAGACATCTGAGTAGGTACATTGTAACAATAATATTGTTTACATCTATATGGTAATTAGGGTATACCAAAACCGTTCATTCATTTATTTATATATATATATATATATATATATATATATGCATAACATATATATAAAACATATAATATATATATACGTTATTGTCTATATATTATATATATATATATATATATAGAGAGAGAGAGAGAGAGAGAGAGACGGAGAGAGTGAGAGAGAGAGAGAGAGAGACACATTAGTTACACATCTATCCTCACTCACTACAAATAACAGAGCCAATCAATCAATTAAAATAACTTTCCATCGCTTTGGGCTGATGGTGGTCAAGACTCATCGAAATCAATATAACAAACAAAAATCTCGACATCCACATCCCTGTCCATCAAAATACTACATAAAAAATGGAAAAAAAAAAAAAAAAAAAAAAAAAAACAACTATCTCGATTGGTTCATAACATGTGGGCCTTGCAGGATTGTCAAGTGACTGACAGATTCTGCTCACCATCGCCAGATTATATATATATATATATATATAAAATTTAATATATATATATATATATATATTATATATATATAGATATATATATATTTATTATATAGATATATTCTGTATCTATAATCTATATTATATAGATATATAGTATATATATATATATATAATATATATCTAGATATTTTTATATATAATATATATATATATTATAGTATATATATCTAATATTCATATATATAATAATATATCGGGTTGGTGGTTTAAACCAAATGGTTTAAGCCAAATAGTTTAAACCTTTAAACCATGGTTTAAACCAGTCAGTAAAAAAAACATGGTTTTTTTGGTTTTTATGTTTTTAGTTTTTTATATTTTTTGGTCTTCATGTTTCCTTTATAACTTTTATTTTATGTAATATATATTTTTGGCACCTTTTGGTGTTTTTATCAGTTACTTGGATTTTGAAATAAAATTGGCAGTGTTAATGTTTACTTGTTTAGCGTACTAAAACATTCTGAATTGTAACTATCTTACAGTATATTTGTGTTACCGTGCCATAATATAACATTTGATGTAACTGAACATATTCATACTATTGGCAAACCTCAGTTAATTAGGTTAAAAGAAATTAGTAAATTATTTTATATCATTAATAAAAAAAAGGGGGGTTAGTTATATAAAAAGAAACAATCATGTTAATCATAGCTTCAGAGAGAGAGAGAGAGCAATTAGTCATTTCAAGTTGAAATAGGTAAAAAAAGACATTCAAATAAAATAAAACTTTTCAAAAATAAACACCATTTGGTGTTAACTACAAATATAACCCTTAAAATGGTAAATTGGTAACATGATATCTAACTCAATCAGATCCAAACTTGTAACCAAACCAGATACAGGTATTAGACATGACATATCCACAAAACTAAAGCATCTCTCTCTCTCTCTCTCTCTCTCATATGCAGTTGTTTGAAGTATTGCATTAAACCAAAAATTTGGACTTTCAACCATAGTGTTCTAAGAGATATATATATGGAGATTGTTAACTTTGGCCATAAAGATAATGGAACTATTAAATTTTGTTAATCTTTCTTAAAGTGTATGGATACATCATACTTGTATGTCAAATACATATAGGGCCACAGAATTGTGTGGTTATCATTAAAATTGCTTAGTTTTATACTAGGTAGCACAAAAATGAAATAAACCCATAAAAAACCATACCTATTAGCACATAAAAATGGAAAAAACAGTAAAAAAACCCATATTTCATGGTTTAAACAAAAAAAAAAACCATGGTTTAAACCCAAAAACCAAGGGTTTTGGTTTTTTTTAAACCATTGGTTTTTGCCAAACCTGATATATATATATAGTATATATATATATGTATATATATATATAGTATATTACTATATATATATATATATATATAATATATATATATATATATATATATATATATATTTGGTTTTGTGCTTTGGTCAATGGCCCTGATCTCCACTTTAATCCGTCAAATGTTTGCAAAGGACACGCTTCTTGTTATCAAGCATAAAAAAGCAGAAATTAAAAATAAATCTCCGCGAATGTAGCTCATTATATACCAGATAACCATTGAATTAAAGCCAGCCAAGGACGACATTGGGCAACCATGTAGGGTTAGTAATGAATTGAATGGTAAAAATGGGTTGGGAAATAAGAGAAACTCACAGGGATTGGCAAATCTACCCACACCGAAATATCCATTAAAATCCAGAAATAATGTAAGACAAAAGAAGGCATCGGGTACAAAAGTACTTTTAAAATAGAATTTAAGACAAAAAAGGGGGGGAGGGGGGGGGGAGCGCGTAGAAAAGATTTTTTAAAATATGATAAACTGTTGTGAATAGAATTTCGCTTCACTGATGTTTGTGGACGATATCGAGTTAACTGTACGGACGCCATCCAGTATATTTAACTGGTGAAAATAACTACTGATACTGGAAGTTCTATAAAAGTGATTTCGCTACGAATGACAGCATAATGAATGACTGAATGCTATAGCACAATGAAATAAGGGTGCGAATATTCAGGCCAATAAAAAATAAATATAAATATATAAAATATGAGGCTACTTCATGCGAGCTATACCGACAAAGACAAAATCTTACACTATTAGACGAAACAGTTCCCTCACGCACTTGTACTGCATTTAGGCTACCTAGGTGTTCTCGAAAATTCTGTATAAATTAATTTAATACACATATTGGGAAAAAAGACATCTTCTATATAAGGTATGGCATTTAGAATTCATATACCTATGGAGACCTCATTTAAAAAAATAATAATAAATATAAATAAATAAATAAAAGTTCAGAGCTTCGTTGGAAAGCAGTTCTGACTGACAATGTTCTGTAATAAACTACAAAAGAGGCATCTTGACGATTATGAAGAGCAGTCACTTTCTTTAAAGATGAGGATAATGAACAATCCTTTTCCTGAGTGCAAGCAAGACTTGCTATAAAGCTGCGGATACAACGAAAGTCCTTAAACTGTCAGAGGCCTCCTATCCTGATCTTCAGGACGAATGCCACTGACGATGAGGAGAATATAGTCCTGTTAAGAAATTCACAGTCTCGTGAAAACAAATTGTTAAAAAATACATAATTATATACTAAAACATATTTCTATGTAAAAATAGAACAAAGACTTTCGAACACCGTAGTCTTTGTTCTATTTTTACATAGAAATATCTTTTATTATATAATAATTTTTAACAATATAGTCCTCGTAAAATCTAAGGATGGTCAGTGAATCTTAAGATTTAATTTTTATTAAATAAAATGCTTTTATTTTTCCCTCACAATTATTCTCTCTCATTTCACAAGAAGTATATATGTCTTTCTTTCATTCCACAAGAAATATATTTTCTTTTAATTTCTCAAGAAATACATTTTCTTTCATTTCACAAGAAATATATTCTATTTCACTTCACAAGAAATATATTTTCTCTCATTTCACAAGAAATATATTTTCTTTCATGTTACAAGAAATATATCTTCTTTCATTTCACAAGAAATATATTCTCTTTCATGTCACAAGAAATATATTCTCTCTCATTTCACAAGAAATATGTCTTACTGTTCGTAAAATCTCTACATCACTTGCAGAAGGAAAATGAGCGAGTTCATCACTCATAATCTTTAAGACCAGACTTCGTCCTAACTCTTTCCTATTTATTCTCATACTGAACTGAGATATAGCAAATAGACGGGGATAACGTCAGGCTCCATAAAGACTGCTTTCACTGTGATATAGCAAATAGCAGTGTTACAAGACTAGGATAACGTCTGGCTCCATAATAAGATTAAAGGGAAACTTAGGAGAGCATTGTAAGTTTAAAAAAGAAAAACTGATGAGGGGCAAAGTGAAGGAAAAAACACGAAAGTAAATGAAAACAACATCGGAATCTCAGTTTCATTAGTAAAAAGATACTACAAAGTCTACAAAAATTCACAAACAGGCTTGACTAGCTAAAGTGGTCCTTGTGGTATAGACATCACATAAGCTAAAAAAAATAATAATAATGATAAAAATAAACGGGTTTTAAGAGAGATTATAAAACACTAGGAAAAGGGTATCGCTCACTGCATTTTAAGCTAAACATCAGTTTTGGGCCGTTCAAGGACAACAGCATCGTAGTAAGCACATAGCCTCTCTCAGATCGTAGTAAGCACATAGCCTCTCTCAGATGGTCAACAAGATACGCACCAAAAGATATTGTACTTTGTAACTCTTTGTTAAACCGATATTGTCATATATTTTGTGTGGCCGATTCTGTCACTACGAAGTTACTTCCATAAAAGGGATAATAACATATAAAGGCTCTTCGAATAGCACATATACGCCCGTCCAGGTA
>NC_087205.1:11383630-11403630 GCF_015104395.2 Macrobrachium nipponense | reverse complement strand
CTTATGAAAGCTTAAAAAGGATATATTACATTTCAGTACATGTTGTATCGTAGCTGATCGTGAATTGTGATCTTTCACTTTAAATAGATTTTATGATATTTACATGACAATAGGTACACGCAAATGACCACGGTACCAAATAACCATAAGAGAGAGAGAGAGAGAGAGAGAGAGAGAGTTAGCACATTTTGCTCCCTCCGTCGCCAATGAAGAAGGAATTACTAGGAAGATTCTAATGGTATTTCCCCCCGCCCTCTCTCTCTCTCTCTCTCTCCTCTCTCTCTCTCTCTCTCTCTCTCTCTTTTGATCCCACGAGACCACGTACTTCTTATCAATTAAACGAAGTTCAAGGTTAACTAACATGTACGAAAATATCTCCGAGGTAGAACGAATTGGATATTAAAAGACATTTGTTGCTTAATGCTGTTTATGAACACTGTGATGTGATCAACCTCGTTCATATATTATATATATATATATATATATATATATATATATTATATATATATATTATATAATTTTAATCTTGACAAGGTAAAACCGTGATGATTATACAAAGTTGAAGCCACAAAGGGAAATATGAAACAATGTGGCACTAAGTACTTTCGTCTTATCACGGTCACAGCAGCTGAAGATATACAGAGACAGGCGTTTTTATATAAGGCGGACAAGACCTAAGGGAATACAGAATACAAAAAGGTTGGGAGATCACAAAACGGTCAACGAGCTAATATCGAAATAATGTGTGTGTGTATATATATATAATATATATATATATATATATATATATATATATATATATATGAAGGATAAAGACCCATAAAACGCTAATCGGTTGCAGCGTTCAAAACGTGTTTTTATGGGCCTTTTATCTTCAGATTATACTGTTGTATACAATGAAATTCATTTATATATATATATATCTTCTTCTTCTTCTTCTTCTTCCCAGCTTGTTCCCATTTTTATATGGGGTCGCCGTTTCGGATGAGCCGTTTCCATCTATTTCTATCTTGTGCTTCTGCCTCATCAATTCCCTTCTCATTTAAGTCTCCTCTCACACAGTCCCTTCCATCTCTTTCTTGGTCTCCCTCGTTTTTCTTCTTCCTTGCACCTCCACCCCCATAGTATGTCTCCCAGCGTGGTCCTCATCTCTCCTCAACAGGTGTCCATACCATCTCAGCCTCCCCTCCTGCACTTTCTTTGATACTTCCACACCTTAGTTGACCCCCTTAGTAGTCATTTCTGATCCTATCCACTCTTGTTACCCCAGACATCCACCTAAGCATTCTCATTTCTGCCACATCCATCTTCTTCTGCTCTGCTTTTCTCATGCTTGCTGTTTCCGTACCATACAGCATTGCTGTTCTTACCACCGTCTTGTGAAATTTTCCTTTTAACCTAAGCGGCACTCTTTTGTCACAAAGAAACTCCCGAGGCCGCTCTCCAGTTGTTCCAGCCTGCCTGTACCCGATGTTTTACTTCTTCTTCCATACTTCCTCCAGCGTTAACAAAAGATCCCAAATACTTAAACTTATCAACTCTCCTTACTTGCTCTCCCACCAAGCAATGAATACTTTCTCTATCATCCCCCTCAGTTGGTGGTACACAATCTATTCTGTCTTGGATCTACTTATTCTCATTCCTCTGTCCTCCAGTAACTTGTCTCCATCTTTCCAATTTCACTTCCAGATCTTCCCTGCTCTCTGCACACAGAACAATATCATCCGCATACAATATGTTCCATGGTACTGTCTCCCTTACTTCCTCTATTATAACAATCCATCACTATGTTAAAGATAAATGGGCTCAGAGCCGACCCCTGGTGTAATCCTACTCTCACCTCAAAAACCTTCTGTCTACCCCCAACACTGCTCCTCACTCTGTAAATACATTCCGGTACATCTCTTGTATCAATCGCACATACTTCTCTGGCACCATCTTCTCCCTCAGGGCTCCTCCATACCTCTTGTCTCGGGACTCTGTCATAAGCCTTTTCAAGGTCAATGAATACCATATGTAGGTCCCTTTGTCTTTCCCCAAATTTCTCCATTATTTGCCTCAGACAAAATATACTCTGTTGTTCCCCCTTCCCTTCATAAATCCCATCTGCTCTTTACCTATTTGTACTTCTTCTCTCAGTCTAGCATCTATCATCCTTTCCAGTATCTTCAAAGTGTGGGACATCAATTTAATGCCCTATAACTACCACACTCTTGGACATCGCCTTTCCCTTTAAAAATTGGGGATCAATATACTCCCACGCCACTCATTTTGGTATCTTTTCCTGTTCAAGGATCTTTATCATAAGATCGTACAGTATATCCACTCCTTCATTCTCCTAATGCTTTCCCATGCCTCCACCGGGATCATGTCTGGTCCGGTTGCCTTCCCATTCTTCATCTTCTCAGTGCATTTAGTACTCTTGCCTAGAAAACCTCATTACCATGCCAATGTTCACTTGCCCATCCTCTCTTATTAGTCTATTATTTTCTTCATTTAACAACTTTTCGAAATATTCTTTCCATCTCTTCACAATGTCTTCCTCCTTTCTAAGCACTACACTCTTGATCCTTTATTTTGTTTGATATGTGTTATATCTTTGGTGCTCTTATTTCTAGCCTTTGATAGCTTGATCATCTTCTTTAATCCTTCCTTTGTCCCCAGCTCATTATACACATCATCATACGACTTTTGCTTTAGCTTGGGCTACCACCTTTTTCTTTTTCACCACCTTGTTTTTCTCTCTGTACCTATTTCTGTCTTCCACTGACTGTGACTCTTCCCATCTTTTCTTTGCCTCCTTCTTATCTTTTACTACTTTCTCAATGTCTTCATCCCACCACCCACTCCTCTTTTTTCCCATATGATACCAGATGTCTCTCCTAGCCAGCTCCTTTCCATGCTTCTTATTACTGCTGCATTTCGTGCCCACCATTCTTGAACATCTTCAATCCCTATATCAATATCCTCCAAAACCCTCCTCTTAAAACTCTCTCTTCTTATCCCCTTCCTTCTGTAATTCGTACCATTTAATTTTCCTTATCCCTTTAGCTTTGGTTTTTCTTTCCCTTTTCAACTTCAAGTCCATACATAGCAGCCTGTGTTGGGGGGGGGCTACATGGTCGCCTGGAATAACTTTGCAGTTCTTGACCTCCACCAGATTTATCCTTTTATACAAGAAATAGTCTATCTGGGAGAATCTTCCCCACTCCTATATGTTATTAGTGTTGTTTTCCCTTTTCTTCTCAAAGAATGTGTTTACCATTGCCATGTCGAATGACACAGCAAAGTCCACTACACTCTCTCCTTCTGGGTTTCTCTCCCCAATTCCATGGCCCCCATGCACCCGCCCAATCGCCTCATTTTCACTTCCGACATGGCCATTCAAATCTGCCCCAACTATCACCCTCCCATGCTCTTCCAGTTCTTGCATTAATTCCATCCATGGTCTCTCCAGAAATTTCCCTTTCTCTTCTTCTGTGGCAACCAACTTGTGGTGCATATGCGCTTATAATATTCAGAATCTCTCCTCCATAACATATCTTTCAATCTGATGATACGGTCATTCTTTCTACGCACTTCTATTACCGAGTTTCTTTAGTTCACTTATATATATATATATATATATATATATATATATATATATATATATATATATATATATATATATATATATATATATATATATATATAATATATATACACACACACACACACACACACACACTAATCGAGGCTGTACATGTAGCTTAAATAAGACGCAAAATATATATTTTAAACCTATCTTATGTTTTTTTTTTTAATCTCATCACTCACTGTGTGTGTGTGTGTGTGCGTGTGTGAAGAGCTTAAGAGAACGTTCTTTTGCTCTGGGAAGAAATATTTGACTCAATATTATTCAGCATGACACTACTACCTGGTTAGACTAACCCAATAGATCATAGCCTGTGCATATCAGCCGGAGTTCAGTTTTCATTGGTCGCTGGCGAAACGTTTGTTATACAATTTCATGGCAGAGGAGAAACGTTTATACGCCCCAGTTTCAGCAAATCAGTAATAACCTTCAGTTCTGAAGTAACGAGATGACAGAGAGTCTCATTTCGGTCAATGTAAATACATGACTGCTTTTCTTAAGAGTAATTCTGGGAGTCGTAGCAAAGGTTCATCTATGGTACACGTCACACGTATCTCATACGAATGTGATTTACGTCAGCTGTACGACAACATAATCTCTCAGCTGCGATCTGCGTGTGAGATTGAATCTCAAATACGTATAGTACTTGTCCTCCTGAATTGGAGGTAGGAAAGCTTCGTCTCTGTTAGATATCTCTATTGCTTTAAACTTGGATAATGGTTGTGCGTCATGAAATGGATATAGAGTTTAGTGGTCCTTTGAAAATCTTTAATTAAGAATACATTTATTAGGAAGGAATTTTAAGATTACATTCATTAGGCAAGATATCAATTTTATGAGAAGGCAAACTTTAAAAATACTCTAATTTATTTAGTATTGAAGAGAAACAGAAAAACACACATAACCTTAATCTACAGTCCATCTGCAATTACTTTTATTTCAGAATTTTAGGAATGCATCTCAATTTTAGGAGATTGGCAAACTGTAAAAATACTCCAATTTTTTTTTTTTTAGCCTTAAAGGGAAATAGAAGAAAAACGAATAACTTTAATCTAAAGTCCATATGCAATTACCTTTATTTCAGAATTCGTATTTAACTTAGTTTTGCCAATTGTCAGATTAGTTTTTATTATTTCCTTATACTTTATAAGACGTTAGATATCTGTCATGCAATTGTAGAATTTAAAAGGTACTTAAAAAAAATGGGCATTGTAGGTAGCCAAAGTTAGTTTAAGGAAATAAGACCGTAACTTGAAGGGAATTAAAATACGAACAGAAAGGATGAAATAGAATGAAATAACAGCATTGCGTGCAGATGGAGTAAATTTATCACTAATTCATGATTCGTCAATAAATACTTCGTGTGCGTTTAACAGCATAATATTTCTTGCTTACAGAAATGGGTGGGTTTCAAGAACTACTACTGCTATAACTGATACTACTGCCATAATTGCTACTACCAATAATATTATCATTAATGATAATAATAATGATGCCTCTTCCCAACTAGCCTTCTGGAAAATCCGTAACATTGTCCCTTATCCAGAGAGAAGGCACATCCCAGTCCTTAGAATTTCATAAGACAGAAAGAATAGATGCATCCAGATGCTAGAATCTCACATTCAAGAAGAGAAAGGAAGATTTATTAAAATGTAACATTTAATTTTTTTCATTTATTTATTTATTTATTTATTTATTTATTTATTTATTTATTCATATTTAGTTTTATTATTTATATGTTTAGTTATTTATAATTTATTTGTTTGTTTATTTATTATTTATTATTTATTTATTATTGATTTATTTATTTATTTACTCATCTGTTTTAGTATTTATTTATTTATTTATTTATCTATTTATAAATTTATGTAATAATTTATTTATTTATAAATTAATTAATTAATTAATTTATTTATTTATTTATCTACTTTTTATTTTTGCCCTGAAGGCCATCACTCACTCTTAGTTTTTATTCTGGTTCGAAAAGATGAAAAACAATGAAATCTCTCTATAATGGTTTGACGAAATTCGTACAACACTGTGAAAGCAGGGGTATTCAAAGACTTGGTGTGATACATTGCATTAGAAGTATGAGCAACTTGTCTGTCCCTTTCCCCAAAAATAATTGATGTCTTGGACTGATTCTCTCAAATAACCACAGAGAACGATTCATTTTTTGTTTTTTTCATGCGGGCTATGCACCGATTCAACAGATGTTTACAGTTTAGTAGAAGGCTTGAAACAAATTTATATTCATTCTCATTTTGTTTTTTAGAAGAGAATTGCATAAAAGACGTGGTAACAAAGAGGATATGTCCCTGAAAGTCAGGGGACATACCAGCGAATGAGTCCAAGGAACTTTTAGAAATTCTAATGCCTATGAGACAAATTCTGGCACATTTAATTATAACATTCTATATTCGTTACTTTAGAAATAAAAGAAAACTAGTGTGAACGCAAGTATAAGGATTTAAAAATGCAATTTTTCAATAAGCCGTTAAGACACCGAGTAAGACAAACTTGGAAATGGAAATGGAAAATAAATCTAGGCCCAAGACCAAGCGCTGGGACCTTTGAGGTTATTCACCACTGAAAGGGAAATTGAGAGTAGAAAGGTTTGAAAGGCGTAACAGTACGAAAACCTCAAAGCAGTTGCACTATGAAGCAATTGTTAAGAGAAGATGGAAAGTTAGATGGAAGAAAGAGAATATGAAAGGAGGTACAGTAAAAGGAAGGAAACGGGTTGCAGCTAGGGGCCGAAGGGACGCTGCAAAGAAGCTCAAGGAAATGCCTACAGTACATGCGTGAGGTGTACTGATGGCGATACCCCCATACGGCGGGCGTTTAGTGAGACAGACTTGAAACTATTAAGCTAAGACAGTGAAATAATTCCCACAAGACAATCACAAAGTCGTAAATAACTCTCTATTAATAAGTGCTTTTAAGAAAATCTGTTTATAACCGAAAACTTTATATATATATATATATATATATATATATATATATATATATATATATATATATATATATATATATATATATGTTTTCAGAAATAAAAGAGAATTTCTTAAAAAACACTTATTAATAGAGAATTATTTATGTATTTGTGACTATCTTGTGGGAACTATTTCACTGCCTCAGTTCTGCAGTTTGAAGAAGTCTCACTAAACCCCAGCGTGTATATATATATATATATATATATATATATATATATATATATATATATATTAGATAGATAGATATATATATCTATATATATATATATATATATATATATATATATATATATATATATATATATATATATATATATATATATATATATATATATATATATATATATATATTTATATATACATACATACATACATATATATATATATATATATATATATATATATATATATAAAACACAAACACAGACACACACACATATATATATATATATATATATATATATATATATATATATATATATATATATATATATTTATATTTATATATAACTTCAATTTTCTACACGTAAAGAATCTATATGTCGAATGCCCCCTTTAGGCTCCGGTAGTCTTCAGGGGGAAGAGGTATTTGCTCTTGATAAAGGATCGTGATATTGCTCAGTCATATTGATGTTCCGTCAGCATCCATCCATCACGGCGTCGACTTGAATATCAGAAAATGAGGGTATCAATATGTTCAATGGATCTCGTAATTGAAAGTGATGTGCTCCCGTGATGTTTAGGAGAAGCCCGATGTTGCGGTCTTCCCCATTTTCGATGTTTCCAGGAATGTTTCTGCCTTTTGTTGTCGTTTTCTGGCGTCGCCAAATGGGGAAAATGGATGGTGAATAAGGAACAGAAAGCTGATTATTCTTAGGAAAATGGTATTGGTGGTCTGAAGATGTGAAAAATTCTAAATACATGTTTTTGGTAATGGAGTATAAAGTTTGGAAAATATCTGGAGTGTCTGCGTTTACGAACTGTTATCGGGTGAGCTGACGATGTGATACTTCCTTTATAAAAGTTTTTGGTAATGGATATAAAGTTTGGAAAATATTTGGTGTCCTGCTTTAAAAAAATTGGTATCGGTGGTCTGACGATGTGATAATTCTTTATAAAAGTTTTTGGTAATGGAGTATAAAGTTTGGAAAATATCTGGAGTGTCTGCCTTACAAAATGGTATCGGTGGTCTGAAAATGTGATCATTCTTTATACATGTTTTTGGTAATGGAGTAAAAAATTTGGAAAATATTTGGTGTCTGCTTTAAAAAATGATATCGGTGGTCTGAAAATGTGATCATTCTTTATACATGTTTTTGGTAATGGAGTATAAAATTTGGTCAATATTATGACTGACTGCTTCACCATCACTTGTTTTTCTTGCTTTTAGTTCTGGCGTTTTCTCATGGTAATAAAAAGAGCAGAAAACTATGGCTATATTTGTTTAGGTGATCATCACTGTATCTTTATCTATTGATTTATTTATATTATTCTTTCACCTTGATATCAGCAATATCTGAAAATAACCCTTTTTTCTGGTAGTAATGAAAGGATCCTCTCGTTGAAGTAAAACATCCAAGATAGTTCTAGATTTTTATTGAAAGAACGATCTTATGACACATTCTGAAACCACCATATATTTCTTTATTTGATCACACGTAAATATAGATATCTTTTGTTTTCCCAAGTTAAGTTTAAATTCCTAGTTAATCCATTCATAACAAAGAAATGAGTATGTAAAAATCATGAAAATGCAATAATTTGCATTAATAACTCGTATTACAATAATTAATTGACATGACACAAGAGTAGAGAAACGCCTGTCGTATATTAGTGGCCAGTGATAGGAAGAAAAAGATATATTTAATTTCCTTTTTCACGACATCTATACCTATTACTGTAGAAAATGAATCAAATGGTAACCATGAGATTAGGAGTATATTATCATAGACTGTGCAATGCCTGATATACTTAGGAACGACGCAAAATATCTTAAAAAAACAAATAGTTATCAGTCTACCAACAGAAAGTTTCATCTGTCATTGGTTAGAAATTTAACCCTTCCTCGTCATTCAATCTAGTCCCGAAGAGCAGGTTAAAACACCTGCTGTCTATTCTTTTATTAGAAAAATACATTAAAGCAGAATTACAGTTCAGTTTTTATAAGATGCTCCATACGTAGTAAACGTCTACCTTAATTTAATAAAAAAAATTTTTACCTGTAACCAAATACAATACTTTGTCATTAACATTTAAAATGTGTCTTTTTTCTTAATATATATCGCAGGAAATAAGTTCTTGATTTTTAGCTTATAATTCTCTATTGATACATGTATGACCACGAATACAGTTTAGCGTTTGAAGTACATAGTGAATGTAGTTATAACGATTTTAAGCAGTCTTTTTTAAAATCTAGATACTTTTATAAACTAATACTTTTTGAGTTACGTCCAAGGGATTCATCCCAGTATGTATCCATCTTTGCAGAGGCGTGTTTAGTACAAGGCCGTTGGGGATTAGTGTAAAAACATAAACAAAAGACTGTAAATATCATAAAGATTATGACCCCTAAGTGTGTGTGTGTGTGTGTGTGTGTGTGTATGAAGACTTTCAATGTCTACAATTTACTAGAATGCTATTATTATTATTATTATTATTATTATATTATTATTATTATTATTATTATCATTGTGTTGTTGTTGTGTGTCACAAAAAATCCACAATTATATATTAGAGTATTTTTATGACAGATTGTTCTTCAAGTGATAGTGAATGCTTAACCTATTATTTTATTGTTTTTTATTTTTTTTATATATATATATATATATATTTTGCTCTATCACAGTCCTCCAATTCGACTGGTTGGTATTTATAGTGTGGGGTTCCGGGTTGCATCCTGGCTCCTTAGGGGTCCATCACTTTTTCTTACTATGTGCGCCGTTTCTAGGATCACACTTTTCTGCATGAATCCTGGAGCTACTTCAGCCTCTAATTATTATTATTATTATTATTATTATTATTATTATTATTATTATTATTATTATTCTGTCGAAAATAATAGCTGATTCAGCTGCGTTAGTTTTATGCACGACTTTCTCAAGTCTCCTTATTGTTGATTTTTCAACATTGCTTAGAGTGGCAGGCAACTTGCCAACGGAGGACTTGTCAAAAAATGGTGGATTCAAGGGGACTATTATTATTGGAGAAACAAATCCACAGTTATGTGAATGTACATATATTTAAATTTCAAAACAGCAAGGAGAGCTTTCGGGAATCTGTTCGCGAACAGATTCCCGAAAGCTATCCTTGCTGTTTTTAAATTTAAATATATGTACAGATTGATAAGGGGAACCGAACAGGTTCCCGAAAGCTATCCTTGGTGTTTTTAAATTTAAATATATGCACATTTACATAACTATGGATTTGTTTCTCCATTTGAAGACTCGTGCTACTATGAGGATTTTATTATTATTATTATTATTATTATTATTATTATTATTATTATTATTATTATTTTATTATTATTCTTATTCCACACAATCTGGAGTTTTCCTTTTGCTAGTCTTCAGCCTAATCATTACCACACTGCGCCAAAATGGATGACGTGATGGCCTCGGGTCCCTGTAAATATAATTGCAATTTGTATGATAATACAGCGGGGTGATATTCGAAGCATGTGCTTATGGAACGTGTGATGAAACGCTCTGCAATGCGTTTATAATCACGCTGATGAAGCCGCTATCAATCATTATTTGTCATATAAGGAATTCGTTGTCAGATCAGAATGCTGTATACCTATTACGGTCGCCACAGCGGAAGGTTATATTTGCACAGCGAGTTGATTGGTAATATATATTCAACATGATTTTAAGCGATAGACCAGAAAAAAAGTTTTGTAAGGTTACACAGTCAATTGAGATAGAGAGAGAGAGAGAGAGAGAGAGAGAGAGAGAGAGAGAGGAGAGAGAGAGAGCGCACAACTTCGAGGGAGAGATAGAGAAAAACATACAATATCTGGAACCTTTATAGGGTCAGCAACAATGTTCGAACACATCCCAAATGTCAGTATATACTTGTCATATGAATACCCAATAGTGATCTCTGATGATGGCTACAGTCCAGAGGTCCACATCAGTCCACTTATACCCCTAATCACCTTCTGTACACTTCAAGGCCCTCTCTCTCTCTCTCCTCTCTCTCTCTCTCGCCTCTCTCTCTCTCCTATATATATATATATGATATATATATATATATCTATATACATAAATATATATATATTATATATATATTATATATATATATATATGTATGTATAATATATATATATATCTATATAATATATATATATATATATATAGATCTGTTTATACATATCTATATACATAATATTTTTATATATATATATATATATATATATATATATAGATATATACTATATATATATATATATATATTATATATATATATGTATATCTATATATATATATATATATATATATATATATATAATATATATATATATATATACGTGTGTGTGTGTGTGTGCATGCCTCTCAGTCCTTGAAATCAGTCAAGTGAATTAGCTAAATTAGCTAAATGAGCTTATGTGCCTGTATTTGGTTACAACCATGGGGGAGAAGTACATAGAAGTATAGCAATCTCGTCTCAAAATACGTGTCAAACCTTGAAAGGTAACAACTTAAGGAAATATACATTATATACTTTACTGTAATTACGTGTGTGCATGTGTTATAGCAGATTCCCATCAACCGTGCATTTGATGTCTAGGCAAGTCCCTTACGGCGCTCCTGATTGGCTGTTGATAAGCCAATCACAGGGCTGGAAGCTCTCAGTCTCTCTCGAGAGTTCACATAGGCAGGATGCATGTGCCACCTCTCCTGAGGGATACTTTTGAAAGACGTAACCCTCAGGAGAGGTAGAAGATAGATCCTACTCATGTGACCTCTCGGGAGAGACTTAGACTTAGAATTTCCAGCACTGTGACTGGCTTATCAACAGCCAATCAGGAGCGTCGTAAGGGACTGGCCTAGACATCAAATGCACGGTTGATGGGAATCTATTATAGTAGGACGGGAGCATGACAGAAGGAAAGGACATTAATCTAAAATTCCTTATCAGAGTCAAACAGCAATAAAAACCACACATTCAGTTCAGACGACAAGGGCTATATCCTATCTCCCTTCATAAAACAGCAACTATCAAAAAGAAGCCATAAAGGAAATGTCAGAGAGAGAGAGAGAGTAATGAGTCATATCAGAGCAGAAATAATCATATCACGGCACTCATTTCCAGGAGCCTGGAACGATAAAAAACATGAAAAAAAGAGACGTTACCGAGACTAATGTCTCACTACAGAATTAACATTAAGAGGTCCATGAAATTTAGTACCTTGTGAAAAAACGCCAAGAATGACTTTTCAGGGAAGGAGGAATATTAAGGCTTCTCCAAGGTGGGATTATGGCACCCGAGTGTTTTCGTTTCTGTGAATTGAGCTGTTCAAGAAGATGGATGAAGCGCCTCAGTGGCGTGGTCGGTATGGTTTTGGCGTGCCACCTAGGTGGCCGCGAGTTCGATTCCCGGGCATTCCATTGATTGTCAGAGGTATGTATTTCTGGTGATAGAGGTTAACTCTCGACGTGGTTCGGAAGTCACGTAAAGCCGTTGGTACCGTTGCTGAATAATCACATGGAACGTAAAAACACCATACAAACAAAAACAAGCGAGAAGATGGCTGATTTCATGCGACCAACTATATATATATATATATATATATATATATATATATATATATATATATATATATATATAAATTCATATGTTAAAACAGGATACGTCTCAAGTATAAAACTCCCCTTGATAAGGTTGAAATTTACCCCACTGAAATATAGCTCTTACCTTTAAACCAGAGTGTTTTAATGGGGTTTTTATGCTTAATATATATATATATATATATATATATATATATATATATATATATATATATATATATATATCATACATACATAGATTTACATTAGCAACAATATACTGTTAAGGGTCTTGCACACACAGGGCATAATGGACAACAGTAGCTCACACAAACACAATAAAGGATAACATATACCCAGTCACACACACACACACACACACACTCATGCATGAGCGCAGCTCCATCGCATAATAAGAGAAGTCGGCGCAAGTAAGCAGGAGAGCTCCCGATATCTCATCTTTAAATGTCTGAATCAGCCGTGGAACTACGAGACATGGAAAAGCAACCCGAGAGAGAGAGAGAGAGAGAGAGAGAGAGAGAGAGAACCGTGACATTTCGGAGGCTGCTGTACCGGTAACTATCGAAGTAGTTTCCGGGCAAGAAAGGCACCCCCCATCCCGCCGTCGGCCCAAATTAAATGTAACGTTAATTCAGTGGGAGCCATTTCGCTATTGGTCAGGTTGGCGTTACGGCCTGTTGTCTTCTTTTGATATTGCTTAATATTGCCTCATCCTGAGTGATGATATTGAGGGACCCGGTGGTGGTATAGGGTTGTGGCAATGTTTCGACGATTGTTTGGGTTTATTTTTTATTTATTTGCAAGGCTCTCTCTCTCTCTCCCTCTCTTCGCTTTTTCCATGACTCAACTCTTTTTCTTCATCCTAATATTGCATTTTATGAATTAACTATATTATCCTCCTACCGTACGTGTTAACTCATAGCTCCATCTCCCTGATTTCCATTCAGCTGTAAAGCCTAACTGATGCGCACATCTATTTTCACCTTTCTCCTTTTCCTGACGCTACCGAATTCTCTAACCAGTTTCTGCAGTTTTTCCCCATCATCCCTAATCCACATTGCGTCATTTACAAGCTTCGACCATTCCACGCTCTCTCCAGACTCATTTTTCTCATTCTAATCTAAACATTTTCATCTACATTCCTCCTTCAGTGAGTTCTTTCATCACTGCGTCCATAACTTTATTTTAAAAATCATGCAGATATCCTACATGCCCTTTTTGTACGCACTCTGATTTCGATTCATGCAAATTTCAGCCATCAATGCTTGCGGTGAAAAGAGTGAGTTTAAGAGTGGTTGGACAGCAAAGTGGAAGACAGAGAGCTGGGATGGAGGTAAAGTAAAAGGTTAAAAAATAGGTGCAGCTACATAGGCCTAAAGGAATATAGGCCTATTCCGTGACTTGACTTTTCACTCATAACTTTATAATCTGTTACATTCACTCCTTTATACCTTTATAAGTCTACCATTTCCCTACATCCGCCATCCATACCACGACAAGTTGCTCTATCTTCACATTTTTCGTTGGTTACCAAAGCATTACTCTCGGTAATATTCCATTTGAAATTTAGGCTTGCAGACATTTTCAATTTTACCCACTAATCACTGTAGTTTTCCGCAACTATTCCAAATCATTTGAAAATATCAAACACAATCCTTGGCCTGCTTTGTTAATTCCTTCTCTTTTAGTGGACTTATCTCTGTGCCATTAATATACATTACTTCTCATACTTTATTTTCAGCAAGTACTCTGGAATGAGGCTGATAGCCCCTTCTTCTCCTTCGTTACCCTGAATAATAAAATGCATAAATCCGTTTCCCTAACCAATAAGTCAAACACGATATGTCTCATATATATATATATATATATATATATATATATATATATATATATATATATATATATATATATGTGAAGGTATAAGCCACGAAGGAAAAATAAACAACGGAGTGGCTTATACTTTTATTTATGGATTTATCACGTTCCAAACTTTCGTGATTCAGTTATACATACATATATATATATATATATATATATATATATATATATATATATATATATATATATATATACACATATATATATATATATATATATATATGTATATATATATATATGATATAATATATATATATATATATATATATATATATATATATATATATATATATATGCGTGTGTTTACATTTGCTTCTAAATCGTTCAAATTATCCATTAGTGCTCTCAGCAAGGTGTGAACTGAGACAACTCAAGAAAACATTTTTTTTTATCTATATGTTTATTAGCCTTCTTATTTTCAAGCGTTACAACCAGCTTTAAAACATTGCATAACTTCCTTCTTCTTCTTCTTTTTTTCTTCCAAAACACATGTAATATATCAGTAGGTCACGTATAGGTCAAAAGGTCACAGGTCAATAATTAATGCTACTGATAGGCCACAGTTGAAACAGCGAAGACGGGTTTCTGTGACGATATCAGTATACAGATCGCAGTTCTTACATTGGTGCAGAAAACCAATTATTTCAAGGGTTGGGAAACCAATATTAGTAAGGGAATGAGTGGAAAATATTGGTTTGTGCTACACACTTAGTACTTTCACTTACTCGGGGAGTGAGCCCACAAACTACTTTGTTGTTGTTCTTGTTGGGAGAGTAGGAAGCCTAAATAGGTCTGGAAAAGGTGCTTCGCGTTGAGTTAAAGATGCAGGAATTTTAGGATAGGATATTTATGATTTATTTGTTAGAATGAAAATGCAAAGAATGGAAAATGTTTACGTTGAACAGTACAGGAAAATTGTTTTCAATAAAATATAGCGTTGTTATTTTAATTTTCGTTGGTTAAACGACTCTCGTTTGACCGTAGACTTTAGCACGTTTTAATTTATGTTAAAAGTTGTTAGGAATATGCTTACAACTTACGCGAGTGCAAAATCTTGCACGGATCACGAGTAAACTGGAGGTCGTTCCACGCCTTGTTTGTTTGTGTGTTCACAAGGAACACTGAGAGGGATAAACACTATTAACCATGAACTTTGAACATTTATAATGTAAGAATCTAGTAATTGAGAAGTCTAGCATTTTCTGAAAAAATGCAACATTTTAGAAATCACTGAAACGGAAGATTTATTATTTGATTGATTTATCAGTTGACTGCCATTGGCCTAAATTGCATTACTCTGTTCTATTCTTTTCCAGAAATGTAAATCTAAGTTAAGGTTTGTGAGTCATGCGTAAACTTTCTTACTCCTTTTTTTTTCTGAGTTTCTGTTACTTCTTCCTAATGAGTACCATATTCTTTCAGCTTGAATTTCAAGTCAGTGGCCCCTTTGGGCTTGTTCCATATGAATAGGATTTATCTTATGAAAAATTAATAATAATAAAATAATAATAATAATAATAATAATAATAATAATAATAGCCCGGACAAAAAGAGGCATGATTCAGTGGCAAAAGCCCTCCACTGGAGCCTGTGCAAGAAACATCAGCTACCTTGCAGTAATAAGTGGTACGAGCACCAACCTGAGGGAGTGATAGAAAACGATCAGGCAAAGATCCTCTGGGACTATGACCAGACGTGACGTTGATTGACAAAGTCAAGAAGAAAGTATCACTCATTGATGTCGCAATACCATGGGACACCAGAGTTGAAGAGAAAGAGAGGGAAAAGATGGATAAGTATCAAGATCTGAAAATAGAAATAAGAAGGATATGGGATATGCCAGTGGAAATCGTACCCATAATCATAGGAGCACTAGGCACGATCCCAAGATCCCTGAAAAGGAATCTAGAAAAACTAGAGGCTGAAGTAGCTCCGGGCCTCATGCAGAAGAGTGTGATCCTGGAAACGGCACACATAGTAAGAAAAGTGATGGACTCCTAAGGAGGCAGGATGCAACCCGGAACCCCACACTATAAATACCACCCAGTGGAATTGGAGGACTGTGATATAGCAAAAAAAAAAAAAATAAAAAAAAAAATAAAAAAAATAAAGTAATAATAATAATAATAATAATAATAATAATAATAATAATAATAATAATAATAATAATAATAATAATAAAATGGGGAAGTTGAAGTGATTGGACAACCATAAAAAAAGGTCATGAAATTAAAAAGTAATGAACCACAATGGTCTAAAGATGGAACTGGTAGGAAGACTAATGAATAAAATGAAAGCCTCGATTATAAAAAAAACCCAGAGATATCAAGGCCATTTTGAAAGAGAAATTCCTAAAGTATTTCACAAAGAATTTTTGTAGCATCAAATGTAATGTATTTTAGATAAAAATATATGTAGTTCTGGATTTATTGTAATGTTTTGTAAATAATTTATTGAATAAAAACTTAAAGAAAAAAAAAAAGAATGTTCCTTAAAGATTTTAGCACAAGGAACCAAAGTTTCGGAATATTTAAGTTCAATTTATTTTTTCACCAGATTTGCAAATTAACCCTCTTGAAAAATAATTTATTATAATGGGAATAGATCAATAGTAAAAAGAGAAATAAAGAAATGAAAAGAGAGGAGCAAAGATTTTCATCTTTTAATGTAACAAATATTAAGTAGCAAGGGGAAATACATTTTGCATTTGCACATCTATTAATTGGTTATCCAACTTTGGCTGGACAAGGAATCACAATTAACGCACTTTGAAAACAATTGGTGATTTTGAGGAAACATAAGAATGATTGAATACCTCTATGTAAAGTTATTAGAAGACACTAGACCCAAGGAAATTCCTTACAGAAAAGTATCCTAAAGAGAGATAATAGAAGAAGAAGGATATCAAGCGTTTAACACGATGCAAAACAACTTAGTAATAACCTAAAATCTATCCAAGAGACTTACCTGATATTAGACAGAGAATTATGACGTATACCAGGACAAGTAACTCCAATTTATGAGGGGAAGGAAATTCTAACACTTACAGAAGGCTCACAAGTAAGTAGAACATATTGTTCCCCCAACCTACACAAAGTTTGACAAGGTAAAATAGCTTTATAAATTATTGTGAGAGGAGGAAAAGTCAGATTATCACAAGGTATACCAAGGTACTGAAATTGGCTTAGCAAAAGTATACAGTTGCCCTAGTCAAATTGTAGAAAAGGGGACTATAGCAACAATCAATAAACCGAATACAAACTCAACTTATGAAACAGAATCGAGAAGAGCAACGATATGGAATCACTTGAAGGACATCAATGAAAACTCTGCTAGAGAGAAACTCATTGATTTACTGAGTGAATAGAGTGATATAACTGCCATAAAGAGAGACACCCTTGGCGATACAGATGCAATAACCCATACAATAGATACTCCACAGAACACTAAGCCAATTTATATACCTTATAGAATAGCACACTCCCAGAAGGAGATCATAAAGAGAGAAGTGTAACAAATGAAGAATCAAGAAAATAAAGGAGAGATAGTGAAAGGGAGAAGAAGTAACATACACACACACACACACACACAGAGAGAGAGAGAGAGAGAGAGAGAGAGAGAGAGAGAGAGAGAGAGAGAGAGTTTATCGGTTGTTATTCAGTTTTTTCCGGGGTGAGAAGGGGTGAAATATAAAATGTCAAAAGTACTGGTCGGTGTAATTGCATCAGCTATCTTAACAGGAAAGGGATTGAGTAAGAGAGGAGAGCGAGTGAGATGGAGAGGACGTGAGAGAAGAATTATAGGGCCCGTTGTTAGGGAGGAGAATGATAAAAAGGGTAAGAGAGAGAGAGAGAGAGAGAGAGAGAGAGATTTATATATATATATATATATATATATATATATATATATATATATATATCTATATATATATATATATATATTGTGACGAAGTGGGCAGAGTATCTGGGTCTGGATACCATTAATACTTGGTGTACGAAGTAGTCAAAGATCTGTGTTTGGACACCATTAATATTTGTTAGCCCAAATTGCCAAGCATCTGGTTACTACACTTACCATTTGTACTTGCTAGTACAAGAGACCCTTTTATTCCTGGGTCTGGGACACCCTTTGTACTTAGGGCACAGTTTGTTCAAGTACCTGGTTATTACTTAGCTCACTACAGCCAGACACCTGATCCTTCATCACAAACACTAAACGACTGAATACGCTAAAGGTAAGAGTGATCCCTTTTTCTTAATTGAACGGTCAAGAAAACAATCAGTCTAAGTTCTTAAAAATAGGTGTGAGGTAATCTTAATTAAAGGGCATTACTCCTGTAAATTTAAAATCTAAGTATTTCCCTGATTCTGTTTTATTTGTGGGAAACGTCACAATTATCACTCTATATTTCTACCTAGACAAAAAATAAAGCATAATACTTAATTGTTATATACTGGTGGAATAAAATGCTCATATAGATTTTAAATACAAAAATTTATTTCTAAATTCAAAATTTATAAATGAAATTCACAATCTCAGGGAAATTGTTATTACTTGAAAACAAAAGTTTAATTAATTCTTGAGTTAATTATTAAGCAAAATTAAATCAAAGTTTATCAAGAAAATTAATTAAATTAAATCCTAAAGCAATAATTAAATTTGAAATTAAATTTAATTAAATGCAAGTTAATTCACAAGTGTAAGATTCAAAATTTACACAATAGAATATTATTCAAACTAATTAAACAAAATAAAGACAATGCAGAAAAACATAATGCATAATTTGAAAACAATTAAAGCATTGACAGTACAAACATTAAGCATATAAAAATGGGATATGTCAAAAGAACAACGCAAAAGATAAATATGTTTAAAAAAATGATAAAACCTCGAAGTGCACTTCAAAACATTTGTAAAAATACCTTATACGCAGCTGCAGCTTCAATCAAAAGGCCTGTTACAATTTTACACTTTTTCACTATTTTCGTGGGCGCCTTCACAAATTTAACAGAAATAATACTATGTTCAGATTCCACAAACAACACATATATTACGAAGAATTATATAAAAATGAGTGACCAGCTCGTTACGTTAAGTTACTGAAACATCCTCGCAACCGAGTGAGAGAGAGAGAGAGACTCTAACGCACGCCGCTATGCCTCAAAGCGAATGAATAAGGTTCTCTCACCCCATAAACGTATGGGCGATTAGTCTCTAGTTCAAGACGAAAACATATTACGTCATCTCTACAGGGATAGCTAATACAGGGCCTCTTTGACTGCGTTCACATATGTCTATGAATAAGGCTCTCTTGTTCCTTTACAGGCTCGACCGGGATGATAAAAAACTAGCTTAACTCATCTATTCTCAAGGGGTTGGATAACATTGCGGCCTGGGGGGTCTTACGCTTGTTTGCGCCGATAAAGAAATCAGCTTAGCTAAGACATTCTCAAAGTGGGAATACAACCCTCTTCACAGAGGCTCACATATAAGCACTTACATTACTTCAAGATAAAAAGTTGGATCACTTAAGGCATGTTATCTTTAAATTTGGGAAATCCGAACACAGAAACAAACATTTCATAACATGATACACAAGTTCTGATGTGAATTAATCATATTACCACACTTGTAATTGCATTCCAAATTTACATTATAAGATATATATATATATATATATATATATATATATATATATATATA
>NC_087205.1:11371130-11381130 GCF_015104395.2 Macrobrachium nipponense | reverse complement strand
GGTGTTGACTGAAGGAAACAGGCCAATCTACATAGTTTTTTATTCCAACGTTTCGTAATAACATTTATTACATCTTCTGGGAATCTGTCAATTAATTAAAATAATATATTATAAAAAAACAATCTTAAATTTACTAAAAAATTAAAAATTGTAAAAAGACTAAAATTTACTAAAATATACAATTACAGAAAATTATTATTTAAAAGCTGGAACCGCCAACCAACCTTAAGTTAAGAGAGAGAAAGACTGAATGATAGGAGACAACAAAAAAGGAGACACGTTAACTAAGGTACAGTTGGATGGAGGAGGTTTGGGAGGTATTCAACTGGGGAACCAGCTGCTTAATGAGTAATGACTCTAAAATGGGTAATTCTTGGGGGTTTGGTGTTTGCCCTATAATGCAAAAATCGTCTCTTTCGATATGTGTTTTGCAGATTTTTGCATGGTTCCTGATATTTGAATGTTCAGGGTTGGAGAGCCTACTTCCTGTTCGGAAGCTTATTCCACGATGAGAATCGATTCTGACCTTCAGTAACCTCTTCGTAGATCCCACGTAAGTCCAGAGTTACACTTTGGGCAAGTATATTTATATACTACATTTGAGGTCAAGAAGGGACTCAATCGATCTTTATATTTAAAGAAAGACCCAATTGTTAATGGATTTTTTGGTATTAGTTTAATACTAACTGCACCATAGTGTTTTTCCATAATCTGAGTAAACTTTTTTCCGAAGGAGTCATCATGTAAAAATGGAAATTTTGCATAAATGACTAACTTTGGTACCGTGATAAATGTTTTCGTATTGTTAAAAACTGCTTATTAAGAAAACTCCGAAGCCTCTTATAAAATAGCTTTTGAGGGAAGCAATTATTTTTAAAATATTCCAATAGGTAATTTATTTCCTGATTGAAGGAATGCCAGTTTGATGTGATAAAAAATGCCCTATGTATAAGAGTTGACAATGAATTGAGCTTAAAATTATAAAAACATGAGCTGTAATAATTAGATCCTAGACCCGTAAAAGTTTTTCTTCCTAAAAACAGAAGTGTTAAAAGAGCCATTCTCTCGTGTAACGAGTACATCTAAATAAGCCAGTTGACTATTTTCCTCTCTTCGACCGTAAACTTAATATTGTTATGTTGGGAATTAAACATACGCTAAGAAAGAGTCAATATCAGAGTTTCTCTTGAATAATGCGAATGTGTCATCCACATACCTCACGTAAAAAATAGGGTGAAACCTAAGAGGACAATCATCAAGCATGCGCTCCTCCAGGGAGGATGAAGATGTTAGCGAATGTCGGGCCCAAAGGAGAGCCCATGGCTACACCGTCTGTTTGTTTAAAAAGTTTACCATCAAAAACAAAGGCAGTGTCCCGCACTGCTAATTCTAAAAATGTTTTAAATGAGACCGGTTAAAATTGCTAAAAACAGAATCGGGCTCAGGAAATAATTTTATCTAATATGATGTCAATTGTCTCCTCCACGGGGACATTTGTGAATAGAGATTCCACATCTAAACTGGCCATTAATAAACCTGAGTCTTGTGATAAAATTTTGTCTTTAAAATGGTACGAGTTATTCAGAGTAAAATTATTTTTGTTTAGTGGTTCAAGTAAGGGCTACCAAAAATTTAGCTAATTTATAATTAGGCGTATTGTATGATGCCAGAATGGGCCTCAAAGGAGTATTGGGCTTATGTATTTTGGGCAGCCCATATAGAATTCCATATGATGATCCAGTCACAAACAAATCTTGATATGTGTTTTCATCAATGATTTTCTCAGCTTTTAGTGTTCGTAAAAACCTGTTTATTTTGTCTTCATTTTTAATAATATGATAAAAGTCAGGTACTCCAATTTCAGTGAATTTAGTTTGATCACTTAAAATATTATGCATTTTATTTGTATAGTCAGTTTTTTCCAGTATGACTGTCCCTTTTCCTTTGTCTGGTCTGGTGATTATGAGGTTTTCTTTACTTGCCAATTGTTTAAGTGTTTCATGATCATGAAACACTTAAACAATTGGCAAGTAAAGAAAACCTCATAATCACCAGACCAGACAAAGGAAAAGGGACAGTCATACTGGAAAAAACTGACTATACAAATAAAATGCATAATATTTTAAGTGATCAAACTAAATTCACTGAAATTGGAGTACCTGACTTTTATCATATTATTAAAAATGAAGACAAAATAAACAGGTTTTTACGAACACTAAAAGCTGAGAAATCATTGATGAAAACACATATCAAGATTTGTTTGTGACTGGATCATCATATGGAATTCTATATGGGCTGCCCAAAATACATAAGCCCCAATACTCCTTTGAGGCCCATTCTGGCATCATACAATACGCTAATTATCAAATTAGCTAAATTTTTGGTACCCTTACTTGAACCACTAACAAAAAATAATTTTACTCTGAATAACTGTACCATTTTAAGACAAAATTTTTATCACAAGACTCAGGTTTATTAATGGCCAGTTTAGATGTGGAATCTCTATTCACAAATGTCCCCGTGGAGGAGACAATTGACATCATATTAGATAAATTATTTCCTGAGCCCGATTCTGTTTTTAGCAATTTTAACCGGTCTCATTTTAAAACATTTTTAGAATTAGCAGTGCGGGACACTGCCTTTGTTTTTGATGGTAAACTTTTTAAACAAACAGACGGTGTAGCCATGGGCTCTCCTTTGGGCCCGACATTCGCTAACATCTTCATGTCCTCCCTGGAGGAGCGCATGCTTGATGATTGTCCTCTTAGGTTTCACCCTATTTTTTACGTGAGGTATGTGGATGACACATTCGCATTATTCAAGAGAAACTCTGATATTGACTCTTTCTTAGCGTATGTTAATTCCCAACATAACAATATTAAGTTTACGGTCGAAAGAGAGGAAAATAGTCAACTGGCTTATTTAGATGTACTCGTTACACGAGAGAATGGCTCTTTTAACACTTCTGTTTTTAGGAAGAAAACTTTTACGGGTCTAGGATCTAATTATTACAGCTCATGTTTTTATAATTTTAAGCTTAATTCATTGTCAACTCTTATACATAGGGCATTTTTTATCACATCAAACTGGCATTCCTTCAATCAGGAAATAAATTACCTATTGGAATATTTAAAATAATTGCTTCCCTCAAAAGCTATTTTATAAGAGGCTTCGGAGTTTTCTTAATAAGCAGTTTTTTAACAATACGAAAACATTTATCACGGTACCAAAGTTAGTCATTTATGCAAAATTTCCATTTTTTACATGATGACTCCTTCAGAAAAAAGTTTACTCAGATTATGGAAAAACACTATGGTGCAGTAGTATTAAACTAATACCAAAAAATCCATTAACAATTGGGTCTTTCTTTAAATATAAAGATCGATTGAGTCCCTTCTTGACCTCAAATGTAGTATATAAATATACTTGCCCAAAGTGTAACTCTGGGACTTACCGTGGGATCTACGAAGAGGTACTGAAGGTCAGAATCGATTTCTCATCGTGGAATAAGCTTCCGAACAGGAAGTAGGCTCTCCAACCCTGAACATTCAAATATCAGGAACCATGCAAAAATCTGCAAACACATATCGAAAGAGACGATTTTTGCATTATAGGGCAAACACCAAACCCCCAAGAATTACCCATTTTAGAGTCATTACTCATTAAGCAGCTGGTTCCCCAGTTGAATACCCAAACCTCCTCCATCCAACTGTACCTTAGTTAACGTGTCTCCTTTTTTGTTGTCTCCTATCATTCAGTCTTTCTCTCTCTTAACTTAAGGTTGGTTGGCGGTTCCAGCTTTTAAATAATAATTTTCTGTAATTGTATATTTTAGTAAATTTTAGTCTTTTTACAATTTTTAATTTTTTAGTAAATTTAAGATTCTTTTATAATATTATTAATTTAATTAATTGACAGATTCCCAGAAGATGTAATAAATGTTATTACGAAACGTTGGAATAAAAAACTATGTAGATTGGCCTGTTTCCTTCAGTCAACACCTGATTTGATGTATTCTTTGGTCGTCACCTGCCTGCCCCTTGTTGGTTTATATATATATATATATATATATATATATATATATATATATATATATATATATATATATATATTTAGAGAGAGAGAGAAGCCATTCCCTCAACCACCCCCACCCCACCTACCTTGGTGCTAGTAATGTCCTACCCCCGAAGTATTCTTTCTAGACAGTAAGTCATATGTACACCAACTTTGGTTGAAACTGCTCAATGCATTTCAGAGTTATGCTGGAACACACACACATACGCACATACATCCATTTATACATATAAATAGATAGTGAAATGAAAGACGAAGAAAATTAATGAAAATAATAAAAAAAATTCATTATTCGAACCTATACAACGACGTATTTTAGGCAAAGTACTTTAGCTAAAGTTATGTACAATAAATATCCAATAGAAACATTTCCAATGACTTCTAAAGATTTCTGGTTGATTTTGTGGAGAATTCTTCTCGATGTAATTATATGAAGAATAAGAAGTATATATATATATATATATATATATATATATATATATATATATATATATATATATCACACACATATACCAACCCCCTCTACTAATCCCTCCCTGTACATGAAAGTATTGGTGGTGGGTTGACAAGAGATACCTCAATGTAAATGTGCATCTGACCAACTATCTGGTCTTGCAGAAATACAAATTTATTGCCTCTGAATATAAAAGACCGTGCAAGAATGAATTGCATCCAATACAAGAATGATATAAATATAATATTCGATGATGCTAATAACTTTACGAAGAAAACCTTTGGGAATTCTTTGGAACAATCTAATTAATTAGAGTACTGTAATTTATATTTAATAGAACTAAGTCATGATATTCTAATTGTAATGAACTATTGTTCTCTTTTTATTAGAAAAATATTACATATCATTTACATATGTAAGATGTTACAAAATATTACAAAAATATATACCTACTATATTTACAAGTTACCATGAATTTTTAAAAAATTTATTTCAAATTTTCTTGAATTTTTTTATTTATTCATTTTTTTTTTATTATTGTAAATATTGTATGTACTAGATTATATATAAAAAAATCCCTCCCTTGTACATGTTCTCGCGAGCTCCATCTACTGGTCTGTGTGAAGTGTAGCACACTACACTCCCCTTATAAGTAGTCCTTGCCAGGACCCTAAACGACGAAAATGCAGTTGCCAGTTTGCCCATTATTATCACGACGCTGCAAAGTGCTGCCAACTATAGGAGCCTTCAAGAACCATTTCTAGCCGGCTTATTAGGATCTCTTGCTGATTGGTTCCCTTCTTTGCCGTTAACGACTCAACTGCTAATTGTCGCCTAAACTATCAAGTGGTGGTTGAGTTTGATCACAAATTCAAATTCAAATTCAAAAATTTTATTGATAATTTACATCAAAAGGGAAGTATAGTGTTCCTATATCTTCCCTTTCCCAATAACAGTTATTCTATTTTAAAATACAATATGGTTTCCCTTACATTTTTTAATAAAATCAGTTATTTTATTATTATTAATTATAAAACATATTTGTTCATACAGATCTGCAATGGAATCATTTCTGATTCCATCAAATTCTTTGCATTCCATAATATAATGATACAACTTATGACTTTTGTCTTGTTTACAAAATTTACAAGGCACATTTTTGTCTTTATTAAATTCCCAATAATACTTATATCCCAATCTAAGTCTCATAACCCAACTTTCAAACAAAGTAGATCGTTTTCCATAAGTTACATTTGTTCCTTCAGAAATTTTCAAATAATGATATAAACAACTACTTCCCTTTTCCAGTAATAGCTTGATAGTTAATAGCTCATTTTGATTTCTAACTGATCTTATATGACTCTTAATATTATTAAGACTTATTAATTCAAAAATATCACTTCCATATTTTTCTGCCCCCTGTTTAGCTAGCTTATCTGCAATATCATTATAATATATATTTACATGGGAAGGTATCCATATAAATTCAACTTTATTATTATTTAAATGAATATTATAAACCAAATTTCTACATTTATTTACAACAGCTTTATAACGGGGTTCTTTAGCCTTCAATGATTTTAATGCACTTTGGCTGTCTACAAAAATAAAAATATCTTTCCTAATATCAGAAACTGCTTTTAATCCTTCATATATTGCATATAATTCAGAAACTGTGCTACAATTTGTTCCTTCTATTTTAAAACTTTCTTTTTTTAACTCACATTTTCCATTTTCATCATAAACACAATTTATAAATCCACATCCAGCTCCATGTTCACTAACCGATCCATCACAATACATATGAACAGAATTAATCATTTTACATTTATTAATTTTTTCTAAAAAATAATATTTTAATTCAATAGTATCATACTCTCTCTTTTTATAATCCAGATTTTCTATATCTATATTTATACATTTTAAACTCCAAGGACATATAGATATTTTTTCTTCAAATAAGTCACATAACGGAGTCAAATTGTACTCCTTCAGATTTTGAAGTAACTTTTTGGTATATACATTTATTTTTGCTTTATCAATTCCATAATATATATTGTGAAAGTACTTTTCACCTCTCCTAATCATTCTCATTACACACATCATTGTTATTTCTTTTATTCTATCACACACTGGGCATATTTGTTTCCATTCTCATTACTTCAATACGAGTTGTTTTTGGACAACCCAAGACAACCCTTAATGCCTCATTTTGAATGAGTTCCAATTGCCTTATCTTATTGTTAGGAAACAACGCCAGAAGTGGAGCAGAATAATCAATAATTGACCGTATGGTTGTCAAATATATCATTCTTAACAATGGGATACCAATTCCCTTTCCACAATTTGCCAATACTCTTAAAGGTTTAAGTCTACTAATACACAAATTTTTTACATAGGCTATATGTTCATAATTATATTTAAATCCAATATTAAAACCTAAATATTTATAAGATTGTACCTTTTGCAGTTTAAGATTATTCATAACTAAGTCTGTTTTACCTTCTATTCTTGACTGATATTTACTTTTATTAATATTAATTAGTAAACCAGAATTAATACATAACTCTTGAATCTGATTAACTATATTTTGCATAGTAGAAAAGTTATGACACTGAATAACAATATCATCAGCATAAATAATAGTTTGTACATCATTACCAAAATTAAACCTTCCAATTCTATCCATTAGGACATTAAATAGTATAGGACTTAACACACCCCCTTGAGGAGTACTTAAGCTTATATCAAAAACATCAGATTCAACCCCCTGGAAAATCACTTTACCTTTTCTGTCAGACAAATAGTCTTTTATCCACTTCAACAAATTTCCTGATATTCCTTTATTAACTAATTCTTCCATATAATGTGTTTTATTTGCTTTATCAAAAGCATTCTGTAAATCTACAAACAACCTATAGTTAGATTTATTGTTACCTAATACCTTTATAATACAGTCAGCAGTCGATTTACCTTTAATAAAACCATATAAATTTTCAGAGAATAAACCTCCAATTTTATAATCTAACCTGTTTCGTATTACCCTTTCCATCATTTTACAAAAGCAAGAGGTCAGTGAAACTGGTCTAAAACCCCCATTACTCTTTCTAATAGGAATAATAATAGCAGTTTTCCAAGCCCTTGGCAATCTCCCATTGGTATATGACAAATTAAACAAGTCAACAATAGGGCTATTTTTTAACATCACAAGGCAATTCAAAATATCATATGGAACTCCGTCTTCACCTGGTGCTGTAGATTTTCCTGTATTTAATGCATATAAGATTTCATCCCTATTTATGGGAATACGAGTATCATCCTCAACATTTCCTTGACTTTCAAAAAGATCTTTCCAAAAATGTTCTCTATTTTTTAAATAATTCCTCATACCCAGCGGCAGACTATCAAAGCTTGCAATATATTCCCACTTTTCTTTTAACCTTCTTACTTCATCTATTGGATTTGGGTGTACAAAGGTTTTCTTTTTAATTCCTCTAATTTTATTAACATTATCCCAAATCATAGACAAATTTTTTGATTTGGATAAATTACTTAAGTGTTCATTCCAATACTTTCCTCTTGCCTCCTTTCTAATTTCTGTGTATAAAGTTGCAACATTTTCCAAAGTTTCTTTGATTTCTGAAGTTGGATTTTTTAACCATAGATTATGACACTTTTTTAAAACACTTTTCCATTCAATAACCAATTTATCTTTACAATAATCAGGTATATGTGACTTACCCTTTGCTTTTTGTTTTACAATATTAAAAAATTCATCCATAGTTCTTAGAAAATCTTCATCGAATTCATTTTCGTCAGTTACCTCCAATAATCTATATACCTCATACCAATTTTCAATATACTTTATAAATTTTTTCTTGTGAGTTTCATTTTTAAATCTATACCTTTTTCTCTGAAAAGCAGTTTCAATTTTACTTAATTTTAAAGTTACACCTATAGCAAAATGATCACTAAGTAACTCATTAATTACAGTGTACTCACCAACAACTTCCCCCATATCATATATAAGTGCATAATCTAATCTCCCACCCCTAATATGAGTGGGATCTTTATTACCTAATAATTCAAATTTATCATTTGTTTCCGTCAAATATTTCAAAGTCTTACCATTATTATTATTTGTTCCATTAACACTACCAAAAAATTCATGCCTTGCATTTAAATCGCTCATTATAACAATTTTATCTCTATCACTTAATATTTTGTCATATAAATCCTCAGTTTGGAGTCCATTAACATGAATATACACGTTAATTATAAAAAAATAACCATTTTTAATATTAATTTTAACTACTACATATTCTATATCATTTATTCTTTCAGCAACAATTAATTCTGCTGGTATATTATTCTTAACAAATGTTATCAAACCTCTAGTGTTTTTCGTAGCATCAGCAAGCAATTCAAATTTTTTATAACCTTTTAATAATTCCGCATTATTGTATTCACGAACTTCTTGTAAATTAATAATATCAATTTCATTAACCCAAACATAAGAATGCAAATCATTTATTCTACAATTTACACTATTAATATTCCATGAAATTAATTTTATGATATTACTTTCTGGATTCATTATCTAATTTATGTTTAAGGCCTTCCGCATATCGTAACAAAGACTTCATTAAGTTACCATTTGGTTTCTTTCCATAGGTAGTCAACATATTCAAAACTACCATCATTTCCTTCGCTGTACTAGTCTTTATTTCATTACAATTGACTTCACCGCCATTTTTGCCATTTTTTGAATCTAGTGGCACATGACTATTATCTCTCTTACCTTCTATCATTAAATTATTAACCTTATCACTTAACTCTCCTACAGCTTTTATGACAGATTCCAGCTCTTTCTTGAAATCAGCTAAAACTGTCATTATTTTCCCAGTTTCCTCTTCCTTCTCCTTAGGAATATTCAACGACAACTCTCGTGGTTTCGTAGCTTCTTTGTCTTCATTTCTCTTGAAAGAGAAAATCGGTCGTTTAGGACACTCCCAGGCACTTGCGTTATGACTTCCACCGCAATTACAGCATTTTCTTTCAACAGTAATATTTTCTTTAAATTTCTGTACACACTCCCTAGAATCATGTTTATTACTGCAAAATCTGCAGCGATTGTCATTTAAACACTGATAAGCTTTATGTCCCCACAAACTGCACTTATAACAAATTATCGGAGCTTCTTTGTACACTTCTAATCTTCTGTATCCAAGTCCTGGTAAGAAGAATCTCTCGGGCGGCTCTGTTCCAATGAATAATCCAACCAGCTGATTTTTTTCTTCCTTCTTTCCTTTTACCATTACTGTCCTTCGGCGAATCCAACGGAAAACACCAGTATCCATCACATCCTCTGGATCTAGCAGAGTAGGATATCCAAACAGTATAACTTTTGTCATCTTTTCAAAAACTGGGTTAATCATAACAACACCATCAAAACCAGTCGTTGACAAATAG
>NC_087205.1:11358630-11366130 GCF_015104395.2 Macrobrachium nipponense | reverse complement strand
GTTTCATTCTTCTCTGGAGTTTGATTCTTTTTTGTTTCACCTGGTCACCTTTCACAACTTGACCAACTGACTTTGACAGCTGTTGATTCTGGTAACACTCTTGACTGTAGTGTCATACTCTTCCACACTTGAAACAGACAACATTAGGTTTCTGTAACTGTCTTGAAAAACTGGATGAGGATTTCACATTAGCTTGCTGAGTTGTATTACCTTGTGTACTCTTGGTAGCATCACTTGTAGGTTTCCCATTAAATTTGTTCCTGTTATTTGGATAAGACTTAAAACCTGGGCGTTGTTGACTCTGGTACTTGACATTGTAATGACGTTTGCTACTAATTATGTTGTAATCTTCACTAAATGTAGCAGCTTTGTCAAGTTTCTTCACCTCTCTCTCTCTCTCA
This sequence comes from Macrobrachium nipponense, assembly GCF_015104395.2. Classification (NCBI taxonomy): domain Eukaryota; kingdom Metazoa; phylum Arthropoda; class Malacostraca; order Decapoda; family Palaemonidae; genus Macrobrachium; species Macrobrachium nipponense. Next base: position 11,365,729 of record NC_087205.1, on the reverse strand, counting down.
AATAGGCTCTTATATGTTCAGGAATTCCCTTAAGATACTGTTCAAGAACAAGTAACTCTTCTAACTCATCAAAAGTTTTAACTTTAGCAGCTTCTAACCAACGTTTGAAACACCTTCTTACTTTATAAGCATAATCTAAGAATGTTCCCTTCTCATCTTTTCTTAAACTTCTGAATTGCTCTTTGTAGTACTCTGGGGTCATTTGGTAAACTTGTAGCTCAATGTGTTTAAGTACCTTGTAGTCTTTACACTGATCAGCTGTTAAGGCTAGATAAGCACTTCCCCCTTTTCCAATTAAGACACTTTGTAGCAAAACTGACCATTTATCTTCTGGCCATCCCATACCTGAAGCCACTTTCTCAAAATGATAAAAAAACACATCTGGAGCTTCTTCAATAAACTTAGGGATTAACTTCTGTACTCTTACTTCATCAAATACAGGGTCTTGATTACCTTGGTTAGGGTTAGACGGTGTTACAGGAAATGTGGATCTAGCTCTTATCAATTCCATCTTCCTTTCATGTCTTGCGATTTCTCTTTCCTCTTTTATCCTTTATCTTTCCTCTTTTGCTGCTTTTTCTTCTTCTCTTTCTCTTCTTTCTTGTTTTTCCCCGTCTATTCTTTCTCTTTCAGCTTGCATTCTCTCTCTTCCTGCTTGCATTTTCAGCTTAATCAAATTCTCTTCTGCTTCAATGTCTCTAACCTCTAACTCTGCATCAGTTTTTTCTTTCTTTTCTGCTTGCTTATTCATAATATCAGCACGTGCTACATTCAACAACTCTTGAGCCAATTCTAACTTGTCTTCATCAGTTATTCTACCAGAGTCTATCAATGATTCCATAGCAATGCATCTTATTTGTGCCTTTACCATACTAGTAGACACATAACCACCACATGCCACTGCTAAAGCGCTCCACTGTACTTTAGTCAGAGTGGTTTCAGATAAAACTTGGATGGAAGGGGCTGCTGAAAATTCCTGAACCTTGAACTGAGCCATTTTTGCTAAGTTATCAACTTACAATTCAAGACAGTAAATGCAAAACAAAAACTATATGGTCACTCTCCTAGCAAATTATATCCCTAACACCACCAGTATATACTAGAGTGATAATGAAATCTGCTTTCCCGGGTCTCTGGGCACCATTAATACTTGGTGGGAAAGTAGCCAAGTATCTGGTTACTACACTTACCATTCATTAATTGTTACCTCACAACAGCCAGACACCTGAACCCTTATCACAGGTACTAAACGACTGAATACTCTAAAGGCAACAGTGATCCCTTAACAACTTACCAGTATTGCAGAAAATCAGACTAAATTCATCAAAACAGGTGTGAGGTAATCTTGTAAGTAATTGAATTAATCAAAGGGCATCACTCCATCAACAACTTTAAGTCTAAGTATTTCCCTGATTTCAAAAGTCTAAGTACTTCCCTGGTTCTAAGTCACTTCAAATAAATTGAAGGAAAACAGATGAATTACCACTCTATGTTTCTACCTGAGCTAAATATAATCATATGCAAATATACTGGTTAGAAATAAAATACTTATAAAAATTTTAAATACAAAAATTTATTATTAAACTCAAAATGATAAGTGAAATTCACAATATCAGGGAAAATTACTCTTACTTGAAAACAAAGTAAAGTTCAATTAATTCTTGAATCAATTAAGTAAAATTAAATCAAAATTAATTTATCTCAAAATTCCAGATAATTAATTCAATCAAAATTCAAAAGTGTTAGGCAATAATTGAAATTTGGAAATTAATTCACAAGTGCTAAACAATAATGAAACTTGAAAAGAATTCTAAGTAAATGCAAATTAACTCACAAGTGTTAAATTCAATTAAATGTGCAACGATTAAGTAATGAAAATAACTAAGTTAATTAAATTGTGAATGCAAATGAAAACACAGAAAAATGTGGAAAATACCAAAATTGCAAAAAGTATTAATCACACAGAATATAAATAAAAACACACACTTCAATAAGGAAATGGATAAATGCACAAAACATAAAAATCACTTCAAATGAAACAAACACAAAACACAAAAATTTGCAATGTGTAAAAATGTAAATCTTTTCACCCAAACCATTATAACCATTAGTTATTAGTTCTCTAAACCATCTTAACCAATGACTATTAGTTATTAGTTTCTTACCAAACCATCATAACCATTAGATATTAGTTTTTACCAAACCATCATATCCATCAGATATTAGTTGCAACTAATAAAAATATAACACACTTTACCTTCTTGGTATACCAATTTTCTTTCTTTGCTGCAGCTTGCTTCACACTCACAAAAACCAGGCGCCGTTACACACTAATATAATGTTTGTTCAGATTCCACAAAAACACTAAATAATACTAAATAACTCAAAGAAATATCAAATCTGAAATCTAAAAGTTACGAGTGACCATTCAGTAAGTATGAAATTGTTATGTTACTTTGAAATCAAAAGTGCCTTTGCGATGGAGAGAGAGAGAGAGAGAGAGGGAGAGAGAGGGAGAGAGAGATGTCTGATTGCGACGCGGATCTAAGATGCAATGAAAACTCTTCCTTACGAAAGCTGGACAGTGGAGATGACACAAAACATTTTGGGGCAATGAGAAAGATGGTATAATGCTTCTGGAAACTTCCATTATGACGCAACTTTACAAAAAGACTGTGAAATCTACATGTGGCATTCGGCAACAAAATACACGTATGGAACCAGTCAGTTCAACAAAGACATGTATTCAATCGAAACAGACTTGAGCAAAAGTCCCTATCAGACGTGATGACAGAATTCCCAAAACACTACAGAGACCTCGATGTCTCTAATCAAACGTGTTGACAGATGAGCAAAGCAAACAGAGATCTCAGAGTTCGTCTAATCTCAAGGCAATGAAAAGTAACTGAAACAACTCTAGCTTCGAACGGACAAAGATAATCTCTCTCTTTTTCTTTAATACGCTATATATTCTTTTATATTATGTTATGCAGAAATCTGAACACACATTTAAAGACATCCTAACCCTAAGCTATCCAGGAATCTGAAAAAATGTTGCCAAAATCTATACATAATATTTCATTCAGTCAAAGAGGGGATATATGCGTTTTTAAAGTAGCAATATATAATAATATAAATGAAATCTTCATTCATCATTAAACTTTATCATTGTCATTCTAACTCTATATATTTACATATCTGCCTACATAATTTTTCCTCACCTTAGAGGAAATAATCCAGTTACCCTTGACATTCCATTATTTTCTAGAAATTATTATCATCTATATAAATCTTCCACGAAAGAGGAAAGAGAGCCTGTCTTCAGCCAGTGCCTGACGTACGATTCCTCAGACTTTTTTTTTTTTTTTCCGAGATCACCGACACATCAGCAGCGATTGGATCTGACCAATCGCAGAACCCTGACGGGTCTGACAGACGGGCGATCTGCGCCCGGTGATGGATGGCTTGCTCGATGGACCTGTCAATCTTCGTCACTGGGGTGTATGTAAGTCGCGGCTGGGGTTGGTCCTGGTCGGTCAGTCGGTCGGCCGGGCCCCCAAATTCCAGACCTCAAAAGAAGCCCCTCTGCTTGCTGCTATTTGGCAGATCTGCTTTTTTTTTTTTTTTTTTTTTTTTTACGTGGGCGTATTAATCGGGTACATTATCAGGCGTTGAAGTACCTATGTTTTTTTTATTACCAGTTTAGGTTATGGAGAGAGAGAGAGAGAGAGAGAGAGAGAGAGGGGGGGGGGAGATGATTTCAAGTCTACTTTTTCGAATGTTGTTCTTTAGCAATTGGCTTGGAGAGAGAGAGAGAGAGAGAGAGAGAGAGAGAGAGAGAGAGAGAGAGAGCTGATATCGAAATCTGCCTTTAAACCCGTTTTTTCACTTAGTCTTAATTGAGAGAGAGAGAGAGAGAGAGAGAGAGAGAGATGATATAAAAAGCAGATTTTAGCATTTTTTTTGCTCAGCCTGTATTGTGCAGAGAGAGAGAGAGAGAGAGAGAGAGAGAGAGAGAGAGAGAGAGAGAGAGTGAGAGCTGATATCGAAATCTGCATTTTAGAACTGATTTTTTACTTAGCCTTAATTTAGAGAGAGAGAGAGAGAGAGAGAGAGAGAGAGAGAGAGAGAGAGAGAGAGAGAGAGACGTGGGAGGTGGGTGGCGAGTGATGTGGGGATTTATGAACGAAACTTAATCATAACATCTAAAAAAAAAATATTTATATTTTTTCCAACTGAAACCAGATTTATTTAAATTCCATCAGGCTACAGGCGGCAGACCGTTATGGGACTCGCATGGAATCGGAAAAAAAAAAAAATCAGATTTCAGAGAGATCCAAGGATAAACCCGACATGCCTCAATAGAGCCGATATTTTCGCGCGGGATTGAGAGAGAGAGAGAGAGAGAGAGAGAACTGTGAAGACTTATACATACATCGATTTTGCTATGTTTTTCTGAATGTGGGAGAGCCGGAATATTTACCGTAGATGCAGGCGTGCACATACTGTACAAACGCACACATATACATATGCACACACACACACACACACACACACACACACACATATATATATATATATATATATATATATATATATATATATATATATATATATATATAGTCGTGTGTGTTAGTTTGTGTATGTGGATGGTGTGTGTATGTGTGCATGTGTAGAGGGAATTGGATATTAAACGAATATTCCTAAATCAATGTTCGTGAATATATAGAAAAATGTCATGGCTACGTGACACTCTATATATATATATATATATATATATATATATATATATATATATATATATATATAATATATATATATATATATATATATATATATATATATATATATATATATATATATATATATATATATAAAGGTTTTTGCCACGAAGGAAAAAAATGAAAAGCGAGATAGCCAAGCACTTTCGGCCTAGTTCGACCCTTTACTCAGGCACAACTGATCTTACAGAGGAAAAACATAGTCAAAGTTAGGCTTAGTATCCAAACTGACACTACAAGATTAGCAATAAGGTCGATTTCACTCTACAGAAACGAGGAAACGTCAGAGGGCAGCCACACCATGGAGGATACACACGCGGTCAACAGTGATTCATCCAGAAAACAATACATTTTGAAAAAAAGGAGGCATATACAACTTATTATCATGAAATTTACTTAAATGTTCCCCCAAAAAATTACTAATGAAAAGTCGAAAAATATATATATATAAATATATCGAGCAAGAGAGAGAGGGAGAGAGAATATCAAGCAAGAGAGAGAGAGAGAGAGAGAGAGAGAGAGAGAGATAATAACTATATACATGTGGGACTAATCTATTAGTAGTTCATTTATTTTAAGGTCATTAACATTTTACAAATATACGGGTCCAAATGGTACATTCCCAGACTAAGATTTAGGTTGTTTTTATTAGTGATTTGTATAATTGCTGATTCCAGTAAATTTCTTGAAACAATCATTAGATCTAGCAATTACAGAGGTATCACCCCAATTAATACAATGAGATTTTTCACTCAGATGGATAAACAGTGCATTTGAAGTCTGGGCTGTTCTAACTGAATACATATGCTGCTTAATACATACACATAAATTTTTACTTGACTGACCAACGTAAAACGATGGGCAATCCTTACAAGGAATTTTGTAAATGATGTTGTTATTTGTTACGGGACTTTTCTTAATAAGCATATCTTTAATGGTATTGTTACAAGAGAACACTATATTAACATTAAACGATTTAAATATTGATTTTATGGTTTCAAATCCACGAAAGTAAGGTAAGCTAAGTACATTTTTAGGCATTTCTTTTTCATTAATAGCAACACTATAAAACTTTTTGTGAGCTTTTTGATAACATAAATCAATTAAATGAGGTGGGTAACAGAGATCGTTTCCTATCTTTTTTAAGTATTCTATTTCTTGGTCAAGATATTGTGGACTCGTGATACGCAAAGCACGTAGGAACATAGAAGAAAAAATTGAAATTTTAATATTAAGATGGTGGCCAAAATAAAAATGTACATATGTTAAATTATTTGTGGGTTTCCTATAAATACTGAATTTACATTGGAAAGATTCTCTATGTATTAATACATCTAGGAAAGGGATGACATTGTTATTTTCAATTTCAACAGCGAATTTTATAGATGGTACTAAATTATTCAATTTAGATAATAAATCATTTACATCGGTACCAACAGGTAAGAGTGCTAAGATGTCATCTACATATCTGTACCATTTTAAGGGGACAAGTGGGATATTTGGGAGGTGTTGTCTTTCAAAAAATTCCATATAAAAGTTTGAAAGGAGAGGTGATTAAGGGTTACCCATGGCCATACCAAATATTTTGTTGGTAATATTCACCATTAAAAATAAATCTGCAATCACCAATACATAACTTAATCAATGAAATTATGTGACTAACGGACATACTGTACAAGTTCATTACTTAAATATTCTAGCACAGAGTCAATAGGGACTTTTGTAAACAAGGAACATACATCAAAACTGACAAAGATATCGCTAGGGTTTAGTACAATGTTATTTAATTCTTCCACAAGATCAAGAGAATTCCGGATGTGTGAATTAGATACAGTTCCTAGTAGCGGGGATAACAATTTAGTAAGATATTTAGATAGTTTATAAGTAATTGATCCTACAGTACTAATAATTGGGCGCATAGGTTTGTTTTCCTTATGAGTTTTGACTTGGCCATGTAAATAAGGTAATGAAGGGCACTTTACAGTTAACTTACACGAAAAGTTCTTTTTTATCTCTAAGAATTTGTTTGATATTGATATTAAAGTTTTTTACTACTTGGTCCAACGGATTTTTTGTGAGTTTTTGTAAGTTATTTCATCTTCTAGTAAAGTATGCATGCGTGATATGTAGTCAGTTTTGTCCAGAACTACTAAACTATTGGATTTATCAGCCTTAGTAATGTGTAAGCTATTATCATTCTTCAATTCTTTTAAACATTTTCTGTAGCGAGTGGGGAAGTTATTTTTAAGATAGGCATGCATAGCACTATATGTCATGCCTATCACGGAAATAACTTCCCCGCTCGCTACAGAAAAAGT